>NW_022696369.1:2304514-2335266 GCF_011630105.1 Anneissia japonica
ATATATATATATATTTATATACTGTATATATATATATATATATATACTGTGTATATATATATATATGATACTCTATGATATTAAAAACATGGTTAAAGGTGTGATTGACTATGTTACATTATAGTTGATATAAATAACAATATTTTGGCAGTCATCTTGAAATCAAATATGGTGGCCATCTGATATAATTTATGATCACTGCATAATACTCCCTGATATTGAAAACATAGGTAAAGACCTTTAGATTACAGTGCTAGGTGCTGTAGATATGAAGATTATTGATAAAAATCCAATATTTTGGTGGCCATTTTGAATTTCAAAATGGCGACCACTAAGCGGCATATTTTTTGTGGTCTATTTTTTTTAATGATCCTTAAGTGTCATAGTATCACTGTAGGAAGTTTCATGCTTTCTTCCAGAAGTGCACGATTTTTCTCCTTAGCCGCTCTACTAAAGAAACAAAATGCACATTTGATGAAAAACTCTGCAACGGTTAATGAGATACAGATTTTTGGAATATTTAAAACTGGGGAGAGGGGAAGGGGCGTACCCAGCCTTTTTTCGACCATTGTCTAAATTCAACTTTAATAGATATTTCCCTGATTATACCATAGTCAATTTAGTATATCGCTAGGGAGGGTCATCAAATTAGAGAAGTGTTTTACATTCAATCAAACAAAAAGCAAATGTAAAAATGTAAATAAAATTTATAGGTGTTTCAGTTACATTCTGCCTAATGTTCGAAATTAACAGCCTAATAAGAGAATTTCCCTTGAGTATACGTACAAGGAAACCTTAAATTAACGTACATATTGAATGTTGATATCATTATTTTAAATCACCTTTCTTAGAAGGAAGTAGCCTCTGGTGTATTTTCAGAGGAAGAGCGAAGCATGCCCTGAGCTATCATAATCCATGTAAAGAACAGGAAGCCTTTGACTAACAATATTATATTTCATTCGATAAAAGGAACATTACATCGTTAATGTTATTCATTAAATCTAACAACTCTTCAAAAGTATGCATGGCAAAATAACAATAATTCAAAAATGTTTGCATTAGAACACAAGATGAGTTCAATAAAATATAAAGTGATTACAATACAATACAAATCTTTCTTTATTCTGGAAAGCTCATTTCAATACAATTGATGTACAGGTCTCCCAAGAGGTCCAGATTAAGTCAAAAAACAAAATAACAGATTAAGGAAAAAAGAGGTAAAAACAATAAAAATACAATGCACCAAAGAAATTAAAAGGTTTAAAAATCAGCTTAATTAATAGTTTGGAAATGTTTACGAACATCAACTGGAAGGTCATTCCAGTTGGGCTGGGGACCTGTTGATGCTCGGTATCGGAATGTTCTCTTCCCATGATTCAGGAAAGATTTTAATTTTTTTCAGGAAATCCCTTTCACAACATATAATACACACTGCAGATAAACTAAACAAAACTATCATTTTGAGCTTTAGGGACTGGAGTATATTTAAGATTATTTTATTGGATTTATATAGTGCATATAACCAAAAAAACTGCTCAAGGTGCATTTTTTTCATATTGAGATTTAGGCAGGTTAGGGACAATGTATCCATGTGTCCATATAGTTAAGTTGGGGGCGCTGAACTGCAGCTGCCACGGGTCCCCAGCCCAAATTTCTGATTTCCTTTTAGAATGAGGACCATTAAAGAATTATTATTATTATTAAAGGATAAAGAGAGAAGAATAACCCATAACTCGCAGCGTCATTGTGCCGAATTGCATATGGGCGTGCGTGGTCTTGACCACCTAGCTGCTGCATCATTCAACACCAACAGGGACTGAATTGAACCATAGAATCAGGGTAAACCCCTACTCTTCCAAAAGATGCAATGGGTTCTTTAAAGTACACATGAGGCAGATGTGTACACTGGATCTCCATTTTAAGTCCTTATACGAGAACCCTTGGCGAGTAGCGGCTCGAACCACTGCTGATGTTAAGACTGTAGTTAGTGGCGCCCCTGCCTTACCGCCTAACCATGACATTATTTATCTTCTAGATATAGATCTAGAAAATAAATATATTTTCACCAAATTTGGTCATTATCTCAAATCAACGGGATGCAACATATCTTCATTTTGTGTTTTGAAAGGTCACATTACATACCTTAATGACTTTAATCCCATATCTGTGATGGACGTGCATGACTCAAGCGATAGGTACCGCAGCTTCTTGCTGTATTTACTTAGACTAGAGCATGTCGGATCACCAATTTTCTTGCAATTCTCCAAATTCAATTCTTCTATATTCGGACAATTATGTGCAAATATTCTGAAAGAGAATACAATGAAAAATTCATCTGTTTATAATGATGGTGTATCATTTAATGATGCGGAAATCGATACACGTGCAAATTTTCATTCAAGCTTTGCACTGAGAATGCTTGCTCATAAGAAGGTTGTTATGTATAGCTTTAAAGAATACATCAACAGCAGAAACATTAGGAATTATAAAAATAATGAATGTAGTAACAATACAAATGAAAATGAGATAAGAATATATAAAGAATATAGAATGATATAATAATTAACAAAAATAATAATATGGAAAATAAAATAATTGATACAGTATAATTTTATTTACTATTATAATCATTAATATTCTGTAATCAAATGTACATACAATGAGGAGCTTAAAATCAATAACTTGCTATATAAACAATCATCAATGTACAAATTCATGATATAGAGTACAAACTAAAATGATATAATTAATATGCACAAAATGTTAGGTACATGAATAATGAATATTCATAATATATAATATTAATGAAAAACAGACCTTGTACAATATGTGTATACAGTAGTAGTACAATTTTATCAAATAATGACAGCGAGTAGCTTAAATTAATCAAGTATAAATCCTGCCTTTAAGCAGGCTATCCATCAGTACTGCTCACATATCAAGTGCATGAAATTCAAAATACACTCTATAAATGTTGCAGAGTGAATTTTATGAGCTAGATAAGTATTTTCTCTTTCTATCTAAAAGCAGTCAGACAATATAATAGTCCTCTGAAAGGCAGTACAGTAATTATGCGTAATTGATATGCTATGCTAATGAGGAACTTTCAATAGTGATAATAGTCTGCAACAAGCTTCAATGTGTTCAAGGCAAACATTCCGGCAGACAGAAACTGAAGAGATAATTGAAAGTCCAATTTGATGAAAGAAACTCCTAATAAAAAAACAGATACTGTTCAACACTCGATTTAATTATAAATAAAAGGTCATCTGATATTAAAAATGCACCCCTTTCAAAATTTATTTATGAACTTCTTTAATGCAAAGCATCATTATCCTCTATGTCAGACATTCCAAGTTAGACAAATTTGCAGGTGTGAGACTTTTTTTATTTAATAAATGCTCAAAAATGCATTCCGGATCTGCATTTTTCCCTTTAAATTGAGAATACCATTTCAGGTCATCTCCACACAAATTTGATTCACACTCTACAAATCATTTGATTTTATCCGACAGCACTTTAAAAAACGACATACAGTACCTACAGTGTTGGTGCAGTTAGCTGGTAAGTATACATAATGTTACAAAGGTCACAAACAGTACATATATTTTATAATATAGGCATTACATTTATGCATGAGATTTTGGTCCTTAAGCGTGAGAGCGTGAAACTAACCTCAAATGCACGAGTCTCACGTCGAATGTGTGACACTTGGTATGTATGTCTACGCTAGAGGTGAGCATAAAACTGGATGAGAGCCGAAGTGAATTTATTTAACACACAAATTCAGACTTTTAAGGTGAAAAGTTAATGTTTCCATTGTAGAAATTTTCATACCCACATTTTTAACTTTTTACGCTTATTATCTCAAATAGTTTCATCTGGTTTCTGTATGAACGTGAACAAAATTCTTGTAAGTAAACCATTAAAATATATGTACTGTTTGTGACGTTTCGATCCATCATCAACAGCGGATTTCCATCGGACAATGACTGGTTTGCTAGTTGTTCATGTTTCTTGATGTAGTAGGCCGCCCTCTGCCAGTAATTTCAGGACTGATTAGTTGGTTGTAAATATTAGATAGTTTATATGCACCTTCTTCTCTGTTCTTGTTGTTATCATGTTTTCTTATCCAAATAGCGGAAGTCCCAAGTCCCAAAAGTCATTTACTGGAGATCTGGTTAATGACAAAGGGGGGAAGGGCCATGTACACCTCAGCTCAGAATGGATGGGGATAAGATGAGCACATTTTTAAGAATAGGCACCCATAGAAGCCCCAAAAATGGCAATTGTTAGACTGTAAAAACTACTTTGCGAATCAGTTTTCTGATGAAAAGATTGGTTTCTTGTTGTGTGGCAGTGAAAAAACTATTAGCTTCCTTTATATTAAATTTGCTGGAGATGTATGCATATGTGGGAGATTTTTGCTTGCTCACAGGAGTGCGGGAGACCATGCCGATTTCCGGGAGACTCAGCGAGTTCCGGGACACTTGGACCCCTGAAATAGCCTCTAGTATTTGTCTTTTTTTCTGTGGCATTCAGTTTTAATGACTTGGACACCTTACCAGTCAGGGATATGGTTGAGTTTGATCTCATAATCTTGGACTGCTGATTTGTGTTGTATATCTAAGGTGAATAGGGAAGCCCGAGCAGCTCTAGTGATGACCCCTTTTGTGTTCTCTGTAACATCTTTCTTATGTTCTGTTAATCTGATTTTGAATGATCTGCCAGTTTCGCTAATGTAGACTGAGTTTTAATGCTTAGTTTATTATTCAGTGTCGGGCCGTAAAACCAAGGGGGTTTCCTAGTTCAAGGTGGTTGGGGGCCACACATAGTGTTTTAACTTTTTATTCATGGGAAGCTTGAACAATGCAATTAGGCCGCATGCGGCCCACGCGCCACATTTTGCCATCTGTGCTCTATGTACAGCTGCCTCATCCATATATCTACTTCACTGTGGTCCCATCAATGTAGCCATATCATTGTATCCTCATCCGATGTAATCAAACCCATATTTTCCCTCTCTATAATCAGTGGTGGAACCAAAAAAATTGTTGACAGGTGATTAGAACTAAGGGCCACAAGAGACAATGGGGTCCATGCTATCCCTGACCATTCACTGGCATCAATATATATAGCCTCATCATTTTAGCCTTACCTCATGGCATCATTGGTGATGCTCTGACATCCTCGTAGACTCAGCTGCTTAAGGAATCCTCCGCATCTTTTTGAAAGGTTCTCAACTACTGGGCCCTGGGGAGAAACAAAGAGAGAGATATGTCATGAATTTGAATGCAAATTATAGTTCTAGGATGGGAAACTATTTTATAATATGGTACATTTGGCAACAAAGACCAATTTAAACAAATTAATGCAACACATCAGAGGAAATGGGGTCATGGTAGAAGCACCCTCGCCGCGGCCCTGGTTAATGACAATTCTACCACTACCACACAGTGGACACGATAAATATTCTTAACAATATACCAATACATATCTTAACCTATACAGTAAATGCAAATAAGTATAACAAAATATTTGCTGGACTATTTAGAAAGTTGCTCTCTCCTGTGAGATAAAAAATGACATTAAGTTGGTTTGTCCAGGTAATGCAGATTATTCACAAAATTTATGTTTTCCCACATCAATATGCATCATTAGTCAACTTGAGTTACTATTAACGTGGTAGAAAATCTCTTAATTTGTCATGAGCTCATTTGAACAGTGTGTTTAAAAAATAGTTTACCTTTAGGTGGGAATTCATTCATATACGGGACTTATTAAATGGGTTAGTTACTCATCATGCAGTGTACAATATGTGTAAATAAAGTAAATGTATAAGAAATCCAAATTAATGTATTTGCTTAACAATAATAGATTGAATAAAATCATTCACATTATTTTTATTCTTATTAAATTATTCATTTTAACTACTGTATACTCATTTCCAAAATGAGTAAATGGATGTAACACAAAGCATTACCAGTGCACAATAGTCTCACAGTAATTCCGGTGATAAGTGAATTCAACTACAATGATTTGTGTCTTATACAGTAGCCATAGCAACTAAGCTGTTTGATGTAAAAGGTATGGAAAATGTAAAAATGTTTATCTTGATGTTAATCAGACAGGACGTATATCTGACTCAAGTGAGGAGCAATGCACGGCAAGATGAACATGTGCTGATTTTCAGACAGCATAACTGTCTTCTTGACGGAGCATCCATAGTCTTCCAAGTGCGTGCATTGATAATGCATCTTTCTATTCTGAAATCCATCATTCTTCATGTGTATCCAACGATCTGATGGTGCATCTACTGCAATATATCCATCTACAGTATTCTGAATAAATAGTTGGTACATCTAATAATGTTCAGATGGTGCATCTAATATGTTCAGATGGTGCATCTAATGTGTTCTGATGGTGCATCTAATAATGTTCTGATGGTGCATCTAATGTTCTGATGGTACATTTAATAATGTTGAGATGGTGCATCAAATGTTCTGATGGTGCATCTAATGTTCTGATGGTACATCAAATAATGTTCAGATGGTGAATCTAATTCTGATGGTACAGCTAATCATGTTTTGATGGTGCGTCTGTCATTGTAACGATGCACCCATCATTTTGATAGTGTATCCTTTATTTTGATGATGTATCCATGCTGTAGTTCTCTGGTATACAGTTCTAATGGTGCAGCTGTCATCCTGATGGTATCCATTATTCTGATATCTATTATTAAGGTACTTTATATAGTATGTTTTTATAACAGTGTAAATCATCTGATGGTCCATCATTTTGACAGTCTAGGTACACTCAAACTGTCTTGGTCTATCCATATTTCTGATGGTATAGCTGATATTCTAACCATACAGACATCATGTTGATAGTTTATCCATCATTCCAATGGCCTATAAAACTATTATGCTATCAGCAATTTTATAGTAATGACTTCTATAAATTCTTTCTACTAGCATTAATAAACATTCACTTATTTAGCATGGATAACCCAAAAATCCAGTAGCCATCTTTTACATACAGATTATTTTATGTATCATACAATACATCATGTATCATAAGGACAACACAAATCAGAATTATAGTTATGATGATGAAGTCTGAGGTCAAAGCTATCCATCTCTGTTTCTTGAATCAGTTGTCTTTAAACATTTGGATCATCTATCAATATTATATATACAATATTACATTTTATTTATGACAATATTTAAAATCTTTTTATTTACCATCAATTCATAAACCAAAATCCAAGATGGCATACACTACAAACTTAATTTCAATTAATGAAAAATTTTAATAATGTCATCGTTTTGACAATCTATCAATGTTCTTGTGACATATTCATCATTACAACAGGTTGTCAATCATTATAAGTGTCTCTTTCAATCTTACCTCAATATCTGTTTGGAAGTTAAAAAGATCCACCTTTTGCCAATTGCTGCCATCAAGAGCCAGTACATTCCAATACTGAATAAACAACAGAAAAAATTACATTGTATCTAAAAAAAAGTAACAATATTCATGTAGAATTCAAAGTAAGGCCTGAAGATTTGCCTACTCTATCATATTTTGATAGAGTGATCATTAAAATGAGGAGTCATTCATTGAAATTGCACATTTCAAGCACAAGTTATTGGAAAGTGAAAGTACAGTACACTTAGAATCAAGCAAGATTTTGAGTAGAATGAACTATCAAATTAACATTGTATTTATAAACAATTTGTTGACCACTTCCAGAACTAATACTGTGGTACTGTACATGATTAATAAGACATTAAACTGTTGATCTATAGTGAAAAACAAATTTTGATTTTTAGGCAATTTTTTGAGCTCCCATATTTTATAGCTCATTTACTCAATACTGGTCTGTGCGACAACTTAACCACTTCGCTACAAAATGCCTTATATGGTCATGATGTGATTTTATCATGACCATATTTAGGCATGTCACATATACTGGACAGGGCATTACAAGCAGTATAATTTTGCATTGTAAGTGCCATTATCAGCAATATTACAATTTGTAGACACATTTAGAACAAGGTAGGGGATTAAATATCTTTGTATGTTTAATACAATACAGTATATGAAGCGGGTTGGTTTAATTACTCTGCTACATTGAAAAAAAACTGTGTATTGTGCAAACCTAGTATCTCAGCCTACCATGCAAAAAAAACACATGAGAAATGAATTCAACAAACTATTTTTATTTATTTATTCCCCAGGATGGAACATTATCATTAACATCTAATCATTATCATTTCTACCATACACACGCCAACTATAATAATCAGTTCTCCAGATAATCACACTATTTTTAGGCAAGGTTGTTGTTTTTACGACTAATTGTTTTTCCATTGATTAGTTAAGTTTTTTTGGTACTATTATATTTTGTGTAGTATTTATAATTAATTTGACAGTGATGTGTATTATTATGTAAGTTTAAGAATACAAATTTCATGATATTGATGACAATAAATTCAATCTTGAATCATGATTGTCATCCAACGTCATCCACTATCATTGAGGGCCACTTACTCATTTCAACAATAAAAAAAAAACAGTACTGTACCAAGGCCTCTGCAGCACCTCCTTATTAAACCAAAGGAACATTTGGTGCAGGTGCTGGGCTGTGAGCTTTTTATTTAAAAGACTGAGGGTGTTGTTCTGAGGCTGGACAGTTGGTGGTGGTCTCTTCAAGTCAGCTTTGCTGTTAGAGCAAACCTCTAAAAAGACTGTAGGTACAGTAAGGCCTTTATCCCATTGTCTTTCTCTACTCAGTGCTACATGTGGGTACCTTATGTTTAAATGCCAATACACACTGATTACATTATAAAATACTTCTCTGGAGAACTAAGTATGTGTTCTATAAATGTTTGATCCTATGATTAGGTATATGAAGTGAAAAGAACTCTTGGCATTATGTAATGTAACAAGCACGACACGTTACTACTGTAGAAAAGGGCAAACCTTTTGAAAACCAATACTAAATTTTGAAATCTATAAAATATTATATTTAGAGAAATATTCATGTGGTTTTATATTTATAATCATAGTGTTGAATACTAAACTTGACATCATTAAGTTTTATACATGTTGTTTATTGAGTTCTTAATAATTTAATTGATGTACTGTAAACACTATAAAGGCTAGGTACAGTACTCGTACAGTATAAGAAATGATACTATATCTTATGATTATTCTGAAGCTCTCTGAAAATGTTAATAGACGTATATTTTGAAAAATAAAATAATAAAATATTTTCTCAACCTAACGACATATAAATCAAACCATTTCTATTGCACATTTATGCAGACCTTTAAATTTGCTTGTAATTATGGTAATGAGAGTTTTTTCTTATAGTTTTTTTTTCACCTCTCATCTGCACAGCTACGGTGAAAAATTTATGGCTTAATAAGAACAAACTAAATTAGATCGCATCAAAGTAAATATAATAATTAATTTATGTTCTCAGAATCTCTAAAAATAACTGCTACATGGGGAACTTAAATGTTATTTGATCAAAAATGGTGATGTTAAATGAAGAACAATAAACAAAATTTTTAAGTTGTACTAGTAGTAATAGTTAGTATATTGCATGGTTCCTTAGACACATTCGTTGACATGCACTTTAACATCAAAATGAACTTTGGCCTTATTACTGACTAAGAAAACAATTTTAAAAATCTATGCATTGGTCTTATTTACTATCCGGAAAACAATTTTTTCGTACTACTCTGGCAAACCATAATAAAGAAGGTCTTGCCAAAATGTTTAAAAAATAATTTATAATTTGTTATACATAAGCCAAGGATATGTTTTTATATTATAATTAATACAAAAATAACACTTTATATAATAGAATACTAAGCCTTGAAGGTTTGCATGGTGAATTGACATTAATAAATACAGTAATTGTAGGTTTTCGGTACACCATGTGTGGCATACTATATGGCACAAATTTCAATCGATGGCATTTTGGTTCTGAGAAGAACCGTTTGTATTGTAATGTCTTAATGTTTTGGTTAATGTACTGTACTCTAGTCTTCATGGAAAAACCGAAAAAACGGTCTTCAATTGAGATTTGTAGCATATGCCATGGTGTACTGAAAACCTATAATTATTTATTAATAATATGATGCATTTTTGACTCCAGCATGGGGTCATTCACAAGGTGAGTTACGATCCAATCAAAACATTGTTATTTTAAAAGAATTTCCTATTAAATATAGAGCAAAAAAATTTGGGAAAAAAAAACCACAAACGTTTAAATAAAACTTTAAATTGCTCAATATTAAACAAGAGCCACATATTTAACCAACCTAGAAATAAATCATAATTCTCATAATTTACAGATGATTTGTTACAAAACCTCTCAAATAAATTTACAGCCAGAAATTTAATGATATACAAATATTTTTCATCTTCTTCCATCCAGTCTTTAAATATTCAAAGTGTTTTTACTATTAGATTTACACAATATCCCATGTTTTCCTCCAGATCCTAGCAAAGACAAACTGACTTCATTCTAATTTTCAGATGAAAACTATTCAGTAGGTACAGCAGAAATTTAGCAAATCATGTTTTTTTATATTTCAAGTTTCCATTACATATAGGTAGCAATGTATATTTAATTAAAACTAACAATATTTCACTATTAATATTATGTTAAATATACAAAGCTTAGCAATTCATCTATTGAATTTTATCACTGACAGATACTACATATTTCACTATTTATAATTCGAACACAGACAGACAGACAGTATTCATATTATTTTCAAAGGTTTGCAGTAAAACGTGCAGTTTTATCATGAGCTGTTGGATAAGACATGGAAATACTAGGTGGTCTCAGAATATTGAATTATTAATATTATGTGTAGAACATTTTCCATTCCCATCATCGAAAAGCATTAGCATGCATATATTTCATTCATTTTTTCAACTTTTACTCTGCTGAGCTTCTATATACTGTAGATTAGAATTAGCATTTAATATATTATCAATTTTATTTATTTTAATAAATAATATTATCATTATTAATACTTATCTTTATTATTAATATTAAAGAAAACAAATTTTAATTATTATATTGAATTTCATTTATCTAGTACAAAAACAGTTGTTGCTGCCACTGTAATTCTCATCATCTTTATCAGTACCCGTCTCCCATCACCTTAATACCTTTTCACAATCTCATTATCATTTGTTCTTTAACATTATCACAAATTATATTTACTATCACCACTGTATTTCCCATCAATAACCTCAACAGATCCTTATTGTCATTTTACCACCAGCATTTATATTATCAACATCAGTATCGTTATCGTCACCGTTATCATATCATCATCAATGTTATCATCACCACCACCACCATATTATCATTGTCTATATCATCATTACACAATTACACCGGTGAAACTAAACTAAAGAATAATAACAGCATCATCAAAATTATCTTCATATTATCATTATCGTCTTAATCATAATTATTTTCAGTATTATTATAAGCACAATTATAATATCCTTGCTGTCATTGTTCTCCTGAAATTCTTTTATATTTCACATAAAACATGGAATAGAAATGGTGTTTACCTTTGACACCTGGGCACACCTGCATAAACTGACGAAATCCAGATAGGAGAAGATCCTATGAAAAGAACAGAATAATTCAAAATAAAAAAAACCAAAGCAACTCTCTCACACAGTGAACTTCAGTTAAGAACCAACATCTACAGGCAATTATAGCATATTAAGCTAATGAATATGCGGAATTAAAGTCAATATTACTGTGAAAGGGAGAGCTAATTTTATACTACTAAGCATGTTAATTAGTGCAAACCACCCAAAAAATACTACAGCTGTGAGACAGGCTTACGGTATTTACTGTAATTGGTCAAACCCACCCCAGCCTGCCAGCAACTGCTTTCATAACAGTGCATTACCAGTATAGGCCAACTAGTAATACAACCTGTACAGTATCTGCAATCTACAGAAAATATAATTTGGATATCATTACATGTTATTGTTTGGTATGAATCCTGATTTCTGTTTTCGTTTCAAAATACAGCTCATTGCAAAACCAGATCACCATGTAGTATAATGAGATCTCGATGTTTGAAAATGAGTTTTAATTTTGTTTTTCACCAAGATATAATTTAATATTTTTAAAAAAATAATTAAAAAATCAGCAACAACTGATTTAGTTTGCAATATTTCTTTAATTTTATATTTCAAGCTTTACATGCCAATTTTTCTATACAGATTAAATTTCGTATTAAATGTTTTTTTTCTTTTCTACCTTTATACTAGTATATTAACCTATTTAGCAATAGCCTAAGCAGCATAACTTGCATCTTGCATTAATAAGCAGAAATATGTTATTTCAAAAATAATTACTATGGTACAATTGTAACTCTCTATGGATGTTACTAGATGAGTTCGGACTTCAATGAATGAGCCAGACACCAAGTAAGCTGGATGTTAACGGTTTTATTCTATACAAAGTGTGAGCCTCCAACAAGACGCAGCTTGGCTAGTCGACGAACCCCCCACGAGAGAGCGAGACTCCGCGGGAACATCCCATAATAGAGTCATTGAAAGTTCAAAGGTTACATTTATACATATTCTGTCTCTTATACACATCTAGATGTGTATAAGACGAACCCCCACGAGAGAGCGAGACTCCGCGGGAACATCCCATAATAGAGTCCTTGAAAGTTCAAAGGTTACACTACTCCCCCTCTCCCTAAGAAGTGTCCCACTTCTATTATGCATGCAAAAAAATATTAATAATTCATAAGCCTAACTAAGCATTATAGTATAAGCAATCTTCTTATGGAATTAACAGCATTTATAGCATTTATGAAATTAAATATGTATTGTATTTATTTAGCTGGTTGTTCCATTGGTTGACATCTGAAGATATTCCCTGAGCAATTGATGACTCCATTGATGAGATTCTTGGTGACAGGTGACATCTTCCAGCATACGAAGTGTTGCGTACGGTGAAGAGAAGCCAAAAAAAAATAGTGTCCCAAATAAAAGAAAAACATGTAGCATATGAATTGCATATGTTACATACTGTATATAAAAAAAATTCCAAAAATAAAGCAACACAGCAGCATACGAATAGCGTACGGTGTAAAAATATACACATCTAGATGTGTATAAGAGATCAGCAAAGCAGCAGCATACGGATAGCGTATGGTGCAAAAAAAAATATCTGTATTATAAACACTGTCAAAAATAAAACATTCAATCTACCAACATACGAATAGCGTATGGTACAACAGATTCAATCCTTTAGCATGCGAATGGCGCATGGTACACACTCAAATAAATCATACATTATAAATACAATGTAGCATACGAATTGCGTATGGTACCATATATGAAGAAGAAAAATAAGAAAACAATAATCCCCTCCAAATAAATAAAAAAAAATATCTGCAAACAATAATCCATGGAACTTGTAGTAGTATCAGAAACGGTGAAAATTATTAAGTTTATCAGAATCAATTCAACAATTTCGCAAGCTGCGCAAGCAAGGAATGGCCCAAACACCAGCTAAACTAGAACCAAAAGAAAAACAAAATCCTAACTGTTATAACATCTGCGTAAAAAATTACGCGCGCACATGGACGGTTTCAATTCCCCATGAACAAGGAGAAAAGACCCTCATGCCACTAACACTAAAACCTGGAAAAAACAAATCCTAACTTCTATAACCACATGCGTAAAAAAATTACGCGCGCGACCGGTACGCTCCCCTGCGCATGCTGTCGCTTTGTTGTGGTACTGTTGTTTCTGGTTGTCCCTCTGTTTCTGTTCTGTGTTTGTTCGTTCTGTTTTTTTTCTGTTTTTTTGTTTTTGTTTTTGTTTTTGTTTTTGTTTTTGTTTTTGTTTTTTTTTGTTTTTTTGTAACTGTAACTGTAAATTCATGTAATACACTACATGTGTAAGTGGTGCTGACATATAGTCATACATTCGCAGTTATTCCAGGAATCTGAAATTCATGATGCTTTTGAAAGCACTTAATTTATATGTGTCTGCACGAAATACCTTGGTCAAGCAAGCCTTTGCCTCCGGATAGTTATTTTTAATAGCAGGGGCCAAATTATCCCAGTAGTTAAAAGCTGCACCAGAAAGTCTAGATGGCAATAGTTTAACCATATCAATGGGAGTAGCCATTGGCAATGCATCCAAAGCCACCTCAAGTCTACGGCACCAAACACTGAAAGCCTCAGTTCCATTCCCAACAAAGAATGGTGGTTATACACATTTCAACTTTTAACGGCGATAGGTAACTATTATTACCAGCACCAGCTGGTTGTGCATTACTACTACCCTGATTAAGGTCAGGGGGAGGAGATGAGGATTTCTTAGAATTTTTACCCGGCGCCATAACTACAGCGAGCCTAGGCCTAGCAATACTAACAACGAAGTACGTAACCTAGCAACAAATGCAAAATGAATTAGCTGATTCACGCTCAGCGAGCGTAGGTAGGCCTACACAGATGATATACGTGTACAGGTAGACGGACGAAATAACAAAATTATGGGGGATATACGAAATAAAGTATGTTAGGACGGAAACCATATAACCTACAAGGATATATATACCACAGGCTTTAAAAAAAAAATTATTATAGATACTGTGGCCTAGGGAAAATTGACACATGAAAAGATACAATCTTCGCTGCGCGTGATGTGGGATGAGTCTGCCCGTCTCCCATCACCTTAATACCTTTTCACAATCTCATTATCATTTGTTCTTTAACATTATCACAAATTATATTTACTATCACCACTGTATTTCCCATCAATAACCTCAACAGATCCTTATTGTCATTTTACCACCAGCACTTATATTATCAACATCACCATCGTTATCGTCACCGTTATCATATCATCATCAATGTTATCATCACCACCACCACCATATTATCATTGTCTATATCATCATTACACAATTACACCGGTGAAACTAAACTAAAGAATAATAACAGCATCATCAAAATTATCTTCATATTATCATTATCGTCTTAATCATAATTATTTTCAGTATTATTATAAGCACAATTATAATATCCTTGCTGTCATTGTTCTCCTGAAATTCTTTTATATTTCACATAAAACATGGAATAGAAATGGTGTTTACCTTTGACACCTGGGCACACCTGCATAAACTGACGAAATCCAGATAGGAGAAGATCCTATGAAAAGAACAGAATAATTCAAAATAAAAAAAAACCCAAAGCAACTCTCTCACACAGTGAACTTCAGATAATAAAAGAACCAAAATCTACAGGCAATTACAGCATATTAAGCTAATGCATATGCGGAATTAAAGTCAATATTACTGTGAAAGGGAGAGCTAATTTTATACTACTAAGCATGTTAATTAGTGCAAACCACCCAAAAAATACTACAGCTGTGAGACAGGCTTAAGGTATTTACTGTAATTGGTCAAACCCACCCCAGCCTGCCAGCAGCTAAATAACAGTGCATTACCAGTATAGGCCAACTAGTAATACAACCTGTACAGTATCTGCAATCTACAGAAAATATAATTTGGATATCATTACATGTTATTGTTTGGTATGAATCCTGATTTCTGTTTTCATTTCAAAATACAGCTCATTGCAAAACCAGATCACTATGTAGTGTAATGAGATCTCGATGTTTGAAAATGAGTTTTAATTTTGTTTTTCACTAAGATATAATTTAATAATTTAAAAAAATAATTAAAAAATCAGCAACAACTGATTTAGTTTGCAATATTTCTTTAATTTTATATTTCAAGCTTTACATACCAATTTTTCTATACCGATTAAATTTTGTATTAAATGTATTTTTTTTTCTACCATTACTAGTATATTAACCTATTTAGCAATAGCCTAAGCAGCATAACTTGCATCTTGCATTAATAAGCAGAAGTATGTTGTTTGAAAAATAATTACTACGGTACAATAACACCATGTAACACATAGTTTATTCAACATTAACTTCATGTTTGAATAATACAAATCACTTCATATACAAAGGCCGTCTGAAAACGCATCTATACAATATACAGTATGTGATGTGTGCAGCTGATACAAAAGCATTAATCCAATAAAATTGACTGACTGACTGACTGACTGACTGACTGACTGACTGACTGACTGACTGACTGACTGACTGACTGATTGATTGATTGATTGATGAGTGATTGATCATCACAAGCACTTACAAATATCATATTTAAGTTGATCATGTGTGTTTCACAATTTCCCACATACACCAAGAAGCTAAAATTTGCAACTACTTTCCAAGACTCTTTCTGAGGACTAAGTAATCATTAAAATAAGGAATGAGCTGCTGTTAGGATCTAAGTTGTTTTATCAGACTTTCACTTTGAGTAGATTTTTCGAAGATATTTCTATAAATATAGTTGAAATTTGATGTAATTCAGTATAGTGTTTGTTATTTGACTTTTTGAGGTTCCCTAAAAAAGTCACTTTTTACTTTGGACAATCCAGCCAAAAAAGTATTTTTTTCTGAGGAGTTTCAGTGTTTGCATGGAGCAGAGCTGTAGAATGATACAATGCCTACAATCCAATTCTTGGGTTGGGTTAAGTCCTGTCAAGAGGGTTTTTTTCTTCATACAGTAGTCAAAACCCACTTCACTGCTTAAGAGGTTTAGTCATTGAGTATGTACTGTAGGACTATCTTATGTAAGATATTGTCACTACAGTAAGATAGTGAGTCTTAAAAACATCAATAATGCGCCACTCATCTTGAACTGTTCAAAAATAGAAAATAATATTTTTGGCAAAATAATGTTCAATGTAACATGTTTCAAATTACTGTATGCATGAACATTCAACATAATGAAAATGTGTTGGGGGACCATGAATTTCAGTATAAAGTATTCGCTAACCCAAAGACATCATGAATACGGCTGAAAAGATTGCATTAAAGACAATGTCAGTACAGTAACACTAACACCTCCCAAATACATACCCCTCCAGCTGAACAGAGTTTGTAATTGAGAAAATTTTCAGAGTTCAAATACAAAGTCAAAATTATCTGCGGAATGTGAAGTATTCATTTTATTTTATTATATTTTAAGTGATTTCCAAAAGAAAACATGACTATTAGCAAAAACAAGTGTTATTATTCTTTTCATAACAATCACAATTCCATTGAAATAGCGCCCCCAATGAACAAAAAGTGAGGTTCTGTATTAAATTCCTACTGTACAGCAGCTACCTGAACAAGCTTGCACAGCTCAAAATGGAATACTCATCTTAACTGAAAACTATTGATATTACTTACTTTAAGTTTTATGCAAATTTAATAGTTTATAAACTTTCTTTCTTAGCTGATGTAACATTTTATATTATTTTTGAAGACTTTTAAACACAATTTTAAATGTTTTTAAAATTAAAAACATTGTTAGTAATGACATCATTGTCAAGAGCTAATTGAGAGATTTTATTGCACAATTTAACAAATTGTGTGATTATAAGGCACAGAATCAAACTCAATTTCACCTCCCATCATGTCGCATTGAACAGGGGCCGAAGGATTTTGGCCTCCAAGAGCCCATAGGCATTAGGCCACTGCTAGACCCATTCATGCAAATTGGTACAGGGAGAAAAATGTGTAGATAAAGTGTCAACAACCCTAGACATAGTTGAATAAATTAAGAGCAGGATTAAGAGGCCAAAAGGCAACCAATCATTAAAAGACATCTTACCTTAATGTCAGTTCTTTTGGTAACTTTCTGTTCACCAAAGATTCATCTGCTGATAAACTCCAAAGCTATAAAGAAAAAAAAAACACATGAACGTTACATACTCAATGCAGCGAATCACCAGATAATAAGCAAAAATATCAAGGCAATGAAAAGTGTAATACACCACCACGTTAATTATGCAAGTGTAGGGCAAACTAATTCTAGTATGCAGATCAGTCTTGTTTTGATTAATCCAGGAAACTGAGAGCTGGAATTCACAAAAATAGTCTAATTCTTTTTCTCCTTTATGTACACAACAATAATTTTCACTTTAATTATATCTTTTTTAGAACATTGAAAAACCATACAACATGCTAATCAAACCAACTACCTAAAAAACTAATATTGCAATAATAATGTATAGCATGTCCAGGGCAGTATTATGAAATTATACGATATGGATGTATACATAGTACAGATTAAAAATTGTTAATAATTTCAAACAACATATCTAAAAAAAAAAGTGTTAATTATAGTATAGCAGCAACAGTGAGACAAACTGCGTCACAACAGGGTGTTTCGTATCTAAAACGATGAGTAATCTGGAACCATTATCTACAGTATGATGTACTGTATGATGAATAAGGTTTCATTTAGACTTGAGAAGACAAAATAGCACATCAAAATACCGCATCGCTGTACAGTTAGTAAGCCAGCTAGTACTGTATATCAAAGTAGACACGTATACAAGTGTTAATCTGTATCCGATTGGTCAGAAGATCACTTTATGCGATGATAAATTCAAAGTTGATTTCACGTCCCAAACGAATAAACTTATTGACAGTCCAACATTACGAATATAATTTTACACATACACACATGCTTCACATCACGGTACTCGGAAAAGGTGGTACAGTAAACCAGAATTATCATGTTTTTGCCATTTAAACTGTCTGGTTTTAGACGCTGTGGTGCACAGAAAACAGACCGCAGTTGTACTGCCTGTATACATAAAGGAGAACATAATTTTTATGAATGTGATTCAATTTATCTTGCATAATTGTGAACAAATTTTGTACAGTATATTCTCCTTGTAGGCACAGCCTAGCTCAAATTACTTTCTAAAAGGTATTGACAGCTCTGCATACATCCTATCAATGAATTAATCATGTTAAATACAGTACAGTACATGACTATTCTTTGGCATTCACATTAAACTAAGATGAATGAAATTGCTGCTGATAATTTGACTTCATAAAAAAGCTGTTTTCCTATTAAAAAACAAAACTGTTCAAAAGCGCAGACATTTTGTCAATGGTAATTGTGGGAGACTATCTTTGGAAGACTCCGAATGAGGTGAGATGTTCTTTTAGTGTATTCAAATAACTATTAATCATTTTCTGTGTGTTGTCAATCTCTGCAGCTCCTTAACCAGGATTCCTTAAGAGGAATACCTATGACATCTAGAGCTCCTGGGGGGAAGATACAGGTATATGCCCTGGTGGGGTGCAGGTAAGAGGGCTCATGAGGCAAAGTCCTTGGAGCTGAAATATTCTAGCATGTAGGCCTAAATAGTGAATTTCATGATCATTTTAACTGGGTTTTTTTTATGCAATAAACGGAGGTGCTATATTCAAAGGGGACATTTATAGTCAAGATTACGATTTCTTTATAATTTGTCAATAATTTGAAAAGGGCGTTTGGCCAGAACCAAAACACATACTAGGAAAGATTTAACTTTCAGTCGTGTGAAGACGACAGTGATTTCAGTATAAATATTAAGTATGCACCTTATGTAACATCTTCTGTCGTGTGAATTATGTACAAGTCGAAGACAGGGAGTGTAGTTTTTGTGCTGTTAAAGTAAAAAATCCTGGAGTTGGCAGAATTTGAATTTTGCCAATGGCAATCGGAATAGAAGGCCCATCATGCTCTTGAAATTCTTACACTTCCTCTGTTTTGCAAGTGAGTAATAAAATGGAGAATAGTGGAAAGGTTGTTTTCAATCATGAGTACATTATTACAAACATCCACAAGTGAGCAAAAATTAGCAGTGTGCCTAGGACATCAAAACTGTATAAAAATTAACATAATTAAGTATTGAGGTTGAATTTGAATGGTAATGAAATGTGCTGAAAGAAATTATACAGAATTATGTCCAGCATAGCCTTGGTTCAAGACAAAACAATATTTTATATCATCATACTTATTGTCCTCAGCCATATACACAGTTAGTGATTTGATAGATAAATTGAATTTATGCTGGCATTGACCATATTATTGTCTTATACAAAAATAGAACAGAAATAGCATTAGGAGGAAAGATGTTTACATTACGGTTAACTAAATGTTAAAAATGGAATGTTATGCAGAGGTTAAAAGGAAAAATCACAGCATGTTTGTTTAAGACTATGTAACTCAACAGCTGGGACATCAAAGGAAAATTTGAGTCACATACTCATAAAATTACAAAATTTCCATTTCTATGTGTATAAATTACAGAATGTCTCCAAAATAATATTTTTTATAATTAAGCTCAAATGAGAACAAAAATTAACAAAACTAACAAAAGGAATGCATCAGATACCTACAGTATAACTGACACAAGGAAATTAGAGGGAACATAAAGGAAGGAGGAAATACGGTAGGCCTACAGATGGAAGACAAGAGAACTCCAATCAAGACCAAAAATGATATAGTTAGTATTAACTTGCAAGTACAAATCATATGACCTTTAAAATCTAAAACTTTAAGTGCACAGGCACTGAGTACTATATAAGTAGATAAAAACATTCTTGAGGTGAAACTGTTTCTTTGTTCTTGGCTGGGACACAGCTGATTCAAGACAAAGTTCATCACCAGTTTAACCACAAATTCCTCATTGCACTACAGGTACAGCAGATTGTATACCCATGCAATTTTGTGGAGTGAATACAAACTTTAAAAAATATTTATACTGTATGACATATTAATAGTATAAAAACAAAAATTACAGGTCAGTTTTCCTAAAAATCAAGATAATTGATATTACCTATAGTATATAGGAAACAATATCTAAGTAAAACTCTTGTAAAAATAAGTAATTTTTTTAAAGGACAAGGAAAATATTCTCTAATAATTTTTTGTTACCAAATATGCATGCACCATACTTTCTAACTACATTCAAACTATCAGACATATGCAGATATTCCAAACCCTGGAACTCAAAATTTGAAAGAGTTACTGTATGCTGGAGAAGGGCACCGTCAAACGTTGACAATCCAAGTTCGTCCATGTTTTTTTTTTTATAGCATTTTAAAAGTGACATTTTGAGGTGTCAGTACACCCTTGGATTATCGGAAGGCCTTTGTACACCAACTTCGTTGATAAAGTCAGTGCAGAAACAACTATGCACTAAGAAACTCAATTATTAGCAACAAAAAAACAACTAATTAGCTGTTTTGGTCTTTTGGGGTTAATTTTTGAAAATATGGGAAAATTTTTGAAAAAAATCAAAAGAATGAGAGATTGCATGAAAATTTGAGAGACTCTCAATCGAATCAGAAGATTCGGAACATACATGCTATTTTTATTGTGTGGAAGATATAATCAAAATTAATAACTTGATAACTATATTATTTAGTGGTAGAATACAATTACAACAATACAAGACTTGGCTGCTGATTGTTATGTTTTATTTATTCTTTCTAAATTCTTGCACTAGGCCTAGGTCCAAGTTCTATGTCTGTGATGCAGGTCATATAGGTCAATTTTGGTCTCATATGGTCTCATAGTTAATCCCTGATCCTCTGCTACATTAAATAATCATAATTAACTACTTTTTCTACTCTCTACGATTTCATCCAGTCTAGGGCTAGTAGTACAACTATTTTAAGTGTTTAGTTAGGCCATGCTTGCCTAGGCCTAGTAATCTTTTCAATTATAACACAGACTTGCATATAGACACACCATTCAATTTTAATAAAGATGTAAGGGGGTTTTTCAGATAAAATCAATATGGATCCAACAATTCACACCGATCTTCAAGAGACATATTATCGAGGTTATAATTTTCAACGATCGACCAGGCTGAGGGTGGCTCTCGACAGCGAAAACATCTTCGCGAACAAAAACAATGAATTGCGTAGATAAATCAGCTGTTCGCTGCTTTCGCGCGAATGAGAATTTTTCACTCTCTTTCATTATGTTGGCTAATATATGTACCCATTTAAGTATAACAAAAACAACTTACATCACTGCGACTCCTTATGCTGTTAGTCATGTTTAAAACTTTAAATGAGAGTTGGAAGAGGCAAAGATATCAGAGTCCTCCTTCCGTTTCTACTCACAAAAACAACTCTGCATATAAACATGGCTCTGTGGATTTTAATAAACATTCGACCCTAAGTAAGAAACCCAGCGATCCCATTGGTTGATTGGGATAATGTCAATCAACAAAACGCAGTGGATTTAACCACAATTTTGTACATATCCAAAATCAGATTTGATCAAATATGGTTTTTTTCGTCGTCATATATGTAAGATAGGCAGCGTTATACTGTCAATTACGATTCACTATGAACATTTAAGGCCTATATATATCCAAGAACGTTGGGTAGGCTTCAAGGGAAGCAGCCAATCTGGATAATCGTTACATCTAACATTGGACGTAACTTCAGGATTGGGAGCTCGAGCGAGTATTATTATAGCAAGGGATCCATCATTCTAACTACGTACGCACATAGAGGCCTTTACACTGTTTTGCTTCTACCGCAATTGTGTTCCCGTAAACGGTATTTTAAAATCCAGAGGTGACGGAACTAGGGGTGCTGTGTTATGGAGAGTCTGTCTCTTATACACATCTAGATGTGTATAAGAGACAGGTATACCCATGCAATTTTGTGGAATGAATACAAACTTTAAAAAATATTTATACTGTATGACATATTAATAGTATAAAAACAAAAATTACAGGTCAGTTTTCCTAAAAATCAAGATAATTGATATTACCTATAGTATATAGGAAACAATATCTAAGTAAAACTCTTGTAAAAATAAGTAATTTTTTTAAAGGCACGTTGTTACCTAGCAAACGTCTGTACTGTATGGGGGAGGGCCTGCTGATGTACTGTGTAGCGGGGGACGATGAGGCATAAGACTAGGCCTACTAGGCCTATTAACTAAGACAGTGGAATTATGTGATAGAGAGTACACTTTCGGAAGAAATAAATTAAAATAAGAAAACAAAAATAACTAAGAATAATTCATTTGCAGAGGTACCTGTTTTAAGTATTATACAATGCTAACAATGCGGCTCTTGTAGCCCTGGCTTGGGCAAAGAATCCATGTGCAAAGCAATGTTGTTTGTTTATCCATCAAAAAAGCACGCCACCGGGAAAGTTTGCCTTACCGGGAAAAGGTGACGTATCTAGCTTATGACGTATGCATGCTAACTAATATGAGTGTGACGTCACCAAAAAATGAATATTTTCTATTATAACCCAAATATTAATAACTACAAAGTTTATGGGCGTAAATTCCCTTAATACGAATGAAGGGTTGCACAATCTCCTTGCCATACAAATTACAGCTCCCATTGACGTCTCAGTCGAGAAATACGGGTAGCTGAAATTTTTCTCGCAAATCTGACTACAAAACCATATCCAAATTTCACGTTCCACTTTTGACCCTGAGTTGTGCTTCGCACTCGCCGCTGAGGGCGGCGTTCCGGGAGGCGATTTTTTTTTTTCCGTACGAAACATTTACATGAAACTCCACTCGGGCCGTCTCGAATGAATCATAGAGAAAATAATGTTCTATTTTCTCTATGAATGAATCGACTCGTGCCGAAAATCTCATATTGCAGAATTCAGGAGGTCAAAGGGTCATCAACAGATAAACGACTACAAAATGCAAAACAACTTCTGAGAGAACGCGCTGTCAGATTTTTAAAAAATACATTGATGTTACCATGCTAATAATAATGGGTCGTTTAAAATGACATATAATATTTGATTGAGCTGCACGAGTAATGGAAAGTGTTATTTGAACTTGTGTATACTGTACTGTGACATTTTTTTTTTTTTTTTTTTTTTTTTTTTACATACTGTGACAATTTTTTTTTTTTTTTAGTTAGATCTGGGTTTTGCATATTTACCTAGGCCTACTAACTACTAAAAATATACGCTTTCAGGGGAAAGCACAAAGAGGAAGGAATAGCGCATTTCTTTATCAAATGAAACAGGGTGACAGTTATTTTCAAATTAAGAGAAGAGCTGAGAATAGGCAGCTCTAACATACTGGATGCCAGAGACCTGCCAAAAATGGCAGAGCACCAATGAATGTATAAATGAGGCCTAACCTATAGTTATATGGTAAATTCTATAGTATCTGCAGGTATTACAAGGCTAGACCAAGTTAATTAATGCCGAATTGATTATTATTTATTATTATTATTAATTATTTGTTACTAAAACCTACCTTAGGAACTTAAGACAATGGAGAAGTTAGAGAACAAAAAAAAAAACGACGTTAAGGGGAAATAGCACAAAGATATTCCCTTAGGCTAGTTATAGGCCTAGTAAATAGGTTCTTGATTACAAGGCTTAGGCCAAGGTAATAATGCTGAAATGATGATGATGATGATTATTATTATTATTATTTAACATTAATTACATTACAAGGATAGTTTGGCCAAGTTCAATAACACCGGAATAGTATAATTTACGGTATTTATTATTATTTAAAAATATTTCTCTTTGCACTTTATTTTTTATTTCATGCTTCGATTTTCTCCCTTTTTTCAAAATTTCAATCAACGTCATGTGAAGCGTGACTGTTGGTGTCAGCCTAGGACCCTAGCCTAGGGACCTAGGCCTAGTTTAGGGAGGGCCTATGGTAGGTAGGACTTAACTCAGCCTGCTTTAGGTCTTTATCTGAATTCGTTCTGTCAGCCTTTGGTGTACCCATCTACATTTTATAAAGGGGGATACTAGCTGTTGTTGTTGTAGATATTATACTAACATTTAATAACATACAAGAAGGTCACAGTTAGTTACACACGTACTTCCTATATCCGTAAGATTTCATAGGCCTACCGTAGGTAAACATAGAAAGAGCAATAAAAGTAAAATTCGAGCGTTACGACATTGCTAAGTGTCTGCTCTTGTTCCTCGTATCAAACTCGAGTCGAGTCAATCCGAGATGGCCCGAGTGAAGTTTCATGCAAATGTTTCGTACGGGAAAAAAATCGCTTCCGGGAGCCCTGCCAGCCCTGCGTCCAGAATTAAATTTCCTCAGTCTTCCTATATTCTGGGGAGTTATTATTGATATTATATCAATCATTTTATCGTTATCGTTATTTTTGTATCATTTTTTCTTTTATTGAAAATTATGATAAATATTAGAAATAGTACAAAGTAAACAAATATTTTGAAATTTTAATATAGATCTACTATTATATTTATAAAATATCCTGATCATGGTAAGAAAAATATTTATAGGACATAGCCCTATAAAGTAGGTTAAAGGAATCACATTATTATTCTAATATCATGGAGCTATAATATAAATGTATGTTAGGGCCTTAACATTTAATTAAAAACACTGAATTGCTTATGAGGAGGTTTAGATTGTTAATTTATTAAAAAAAAAAAAAAGACACAGATCAAAACTTCATTTTTGCTGATTTATTTTGTACGAAAATTGTAATTGCCTGCTAAATATATAAAGTAATAGGCCTATAAATAAATAAATAAATAAAAATAAATAAATAAATATAAACAAAGTCAGTATTTGCACCGAATTTATCTTTTCTAGATCAGATTGTAAATCACACATTCCATAATGAATACATAGGCCTAATAATTGCATTTATATTTGTTTAAATATTTACTGTCTTACCAATATAATCACTATTGCAGCCTGGACATTTAAAATGATAGACAGAACAGAAGTTCTGTTGTCTAATGACTAGACTTAAAGAACATTCTTCACGATCTGATAGTGTTATATTTGATCATGTTAAAAACTGTGAGGCATTCCAATATGTTTTAGGATTACAGGGTATACTTGAAAAAATGATAATGTCGTCTGTAATGTAAGTAATAAATTAGGTTTAATATTTTCTAGTACTAACATTATTGACAGCTCCCGAAACTGGTCTATCCTATTGTTTAAAGAAACGTTCGCTATACGCAGACTACACCCTGCTTAACAATGGGCTCAGAGCTTCAAAAGAGCTTTCTTTGTTTTTGTTGGTATCTTTGATCATTAGAGTAAGAATGCTTTGATCTTTTGTTTAAATCACTGCTATGTCACCTACTAGAGGTAATGTTTTGATTGGTTAAACACTTTTGGTACTAGTGCATATAAGCTTGCTAATATGGATATTTTTTTCATTCCTTATGATGACATAATTAATGTCGAAATATTGAATCCCAACACGATGGCGTGTATTTCAATACTTGGAGTATGTATTATACTTTCTTATTGTGATATTATTATTTAACTTTAAAGCCAAGTGCCTATACAGTATTTTGCTGATTAAATTACAATCACTAAAAAACATTTTTTTATGTATACAGATAATTAGGACATTATTAAAAATTCATTATGAGATTATTACTTAACTTGAAGCCAAGTGTACCTATACTTGGCTGATTAAATTACAATCACTAAAAAAACATTTTTTTATGTATATACAGCTACAGTAATTAGGAGATTGTTAAAATTTCATTGGGATATCATAATTTAACTTTAAAGCCAAGTGCCTATTGGCTGATGAAATTACAATCACTAAAAACATTTTTTGTGTATATACAGCTAATCAGGACATTATTAAAAAAATCATTATATTATTTTTTAACTTTAAAGCCAAGTGCATTTACATTATTTGGCTGATTAAATTACAATCACTAAACAACATTTTTTTATGTATATACAACTAAAAAGGCATTCTTGCTGCACTATTAAATAATTAAATTGTATACACATAATTACAATATTATTGCATTGGGTTGTTTGTAGCATTAAGTACCTGTACTTGGCAGATTAAATTACAATCACTAAAAAACATTTTTTTTAAATTTTTTATGTGTATACAGCTAATTAGAAGATTATTAAAATTTCATTAGGATACCATTATTTAACTTTAAAGCCAAATGTCAATATTTGGCCTATGAAATTAGGACATTATTAAAAAATCATTATGAGATTATTATGTAACTTGAAGCAAAGTGTACCTGTACTGGTGGAAAGGTAGAAAATAGGGTGGTTACGCCTCCTTATATTAAAATATTCCAAAGCCTGTATCTCTTAAAAACTTTTTTTGTGTCTTAAAAAAACCGCTTTTCTTTTTCAATCTTGATTTCAGAGGTCAAAAAAATTTTTCAATTTTTTAAAAAATCATATAGTGGTGTAGACTAGCTGTCTCTTATACACATCTAGTATAATTTTTATGTATACAACTAATTAGGAGGTTATTATTTAACCAAATTAATTCAATGTATTGTGACAAACACAAAATAGCACAATCATTATGGTTAATTCAACTACAAAAAAAAACATCAGTCACCAGTGTCAATACTATTTTACAAAAAATTTAACAAATTTGTAATAATTAACTGTACTTCTAGTATACTAATGCAGTATTTCATGGCATACAAGTCATGTTTTGTATGTTTCTTCGACATATTTTTTCTTTGATATTTTTTTTAATCATTGGTTTTTGTGGTTAGCACCATCAATTGTAACATTTTTCTATGGTTTTAATATAAAGTGCGTAATTATGTGAATATAATAAAGGATGAAATGTAATGTCAGTTACCATGGAATTACCCAATATATAGCATATGATGTAATTAATTAGAAAAACAAAATACTGTAGTGGTGGTTTGTAGCACCCATTAAATTGACTGATTAAATCACTTCTTGCAATATTTTCATGTCATGGGTGTATGCAAGGGGGGTCACATTTTTCCAGACATTTTCTTCTAGGGCCTTTTCACAATGACATAAATAAAAAATCAGTGATGAGGTACCAGCAATGAGTCCAAAAACTTTGCCAATTGTGCGACATACTGTAATCTATCTCAATTCCATAAATTTTGAAACTGAGCCTGCCATCTGCTTCTAGCAAATTGTATTGATATTTTATTCACCTCTTGCTGTTATTTCATTGTGAAAAGGTCCAAAAAATTATAATCACGCCCCACCCAGAAAAAGTCCTCGATACACCCCTGCATGTATTAGGAAGTTATTAAAAAACACTAGGATATTTCATACTTATAGTTAACTTTTTTCTAATAATTTTGTCGATGGAGGGCAACCCAGATACTCAACATGAAATTAAAAATTTCTAATTAAACACACAGACACAAAAAAAAAATCATACATCTTAAACAAAATTTTGAAGGAAATGACACTTCAGAAAACAATAGCGTAGAAAGTGCTATATATTAAAAAGTCTATTGAGTGAAGGTAGATAAACTTGATTTCAAGTAAACAGCTTTAAGTCATTTGTGAGTACATTGTTTACTTGAATTAACTACAAAATAATTTTAAATAATTGTTAACCATTCCCAGAACTATACATTTAGGACATGATTGACTGATAGCAAGCTATATGTTCAATGATTACTGAGAACAAAAAAAAAATGTTTTTTAGTCCAACATACACGAAATGTCATCAAATACACATTTAACAAATACTAATGCTATTTTGGCGAGTTTGCGGTATTCTGTCAGTGCTGGGGAACACTCAAGAGTTCAAGCACAGTTGAATCCATCCTTTCATTTTCCCTTTCATAAATTTAAGTCTGCTGCAAATAGGAAAAAAAACACAAGTGAGCATGATAGGTACATAAAAAGAAAATGACAATAACATAATAACAATCCTAACTTGCATAAAAAAACAATAAACATAAATTAAGTCTATACAAAAATTTAATTTGCAGTAGTACTAGTAATACTCTGGACTAGCATTGTTTTAGTTACCATATGAGAATTTCCTGTGTTAAAAACATGATTTACTATACTATACTTCTTTATAAAACATAACTTGTACTTTATAATAAGAGAAATCTGAAAATTATAGGTACCTGGAACAGTAACACGAAAGTACTGTACTATGCTACTGCACTGTAATGCATAGGCCTATTTTACGACACTACTTAGACAGGCTTTTCCATCTTGATTTCAAAGGTCACAAACATTTTTCAATATTTTTTTAAAATCATATAGTGGTGTAGACTAGTCTTTTACTGGAAAAACATTTTGGATACGACGCCCCGTTATGGGGTTATAATATGTTTAATAACATGATGTCAGAAAATCAGCCCAAAGGCTTATCTTATTTCTGTTGGATACGCACCGCTGATTCGCAATGTTTGTCATCACTTCAAAATGTATACCGATAATTCGTGGAAAAGGCCTATCCTCCTATGCCTAGACCTACTACTACTAGAGCTAACTAGGCTAGGCCTATTACTAGGCCTAGTACTATTTATAATTATTATTTACTGTATACCCACGGATCACCTTATCCAGGCATTGCTGCTAGGCCGCTACTATAATATTAATACATAACACTGGCATTCGTTCAAAGCATAAACCTGCTGAAAGTCTCATCCTTGGTTAGAATACCTCTAAACGCTAGCATTTCAAATAGTTCAAATGTTCCCAAATTCTTTTCAAAACACACCCTGGAAATTTCTTTTCAAGAAATTCATCGACATTCTTCATCAATGTACCAAATGATCATTACTCTGCAGCCCTCAAAGTCGATCAGTACTTTAAGGAGGGTCTCAGTTCAAAACGGCAATAAACTTTGATGACATATATATATCGGGTATATATTTTTTGTCTGTATTTTAAAGTTTTATTTATTTGAACGTTCACTGATATTACTGTACTGTTTCATTATTATTATTTTTAATTAATATCATTATATAATCATTTTGTCACTATTTTAAATTTTAAATTATTTAAATGTCTACTGCTTTTATATTGTGTTTCGTCCAATATGATGATGATGATTATTATTATTATTATTATTATTATTATTATTATTATTATTATTATTATTATTATTATTATTATTATTATTATTATTATTATTATCATCATTATCATTATCATTATCATTATCATTATCATTATCATTATCATTATTATTATTATTATTATTATCTATTTTTTTTTTGGGGTTCATTGCTGTTTTGACCCATTGCTATTCTGGTTTAAAAGTGTCAATCAGAACAAACACTTTCCTTAATTAAACAATTCCATCTTCTTCAAAAGTGTGTAAAAATACCTAGGCAGAGGCTACGTTCAGACCTGTGAGATACGCCAGGCGTATCTAACGCCGGGCGTACGTTAATCCATGGCGTAACTAGCGAGATGTCCAGACTGGGTGATTAATGAACGCTAGCGTAAATATTCGCGCGAAATATTCGTATTCGTAATTCACGCATTTTATTTTCTGTTTACATCTAGGTTTATTTTGATTGGTCAAATCTTGGCTGAGTTCAAAATCACCAATGCGCGACTGTCGTAAATCAGTGGCGTACGCTAATCTGGGGTCTGTTGCTGGATTACCGTACGCCAGTGATTGCGCGATAATACTGGCGTTCGCTACGCCGCGCACAAGTACACACCACTCGATTAACGTTACGCTAGCGTAAGTCATTGTGTCTGAACATAGTCTTGCTATGTTCAGACACAATAGCCTCGTTCACATCGAACTATGTCGACTAGATTATCTACTTGATGTCGACAATATTTTCGACGTGAACGGTCAATTACGGCGAGATAAAGTTCATAACTCGACGATGGCTGTTAGCTCGACTAACTTGTAAATCCAGTCATCGTCGAGTTGATAACGCACCACGGGTGGCCTCAGGTCACGAATACACCAATCAAAACGAAGCCGGTTGACCCTTATTAGCCAGCTTGCTTGTTTGTACGTTAGTTTATTTTGATCGTTCGAGAGAGAAGGTTTTTCAGTGTAGGCCTATCTTAGATC
>NW_022696369.1:2336088-2337704 GCF_011630105.1 Anneissia japonica
CAAGATTTGACCAATCAAAATAAACCTAGATGTAAACAGAAAATAAAATGCGCGAATTACGAATACGAATATTTCGCGCGAATACTTACGCTAGCGTTCATTAATCGCCCAGTCTGGACATCTCGCTAGTTACGCAATGGATTAACGCACGCCCGGCGTTAGATACGCCTGGCGTATCTCACAGGTCTGAACGTAGCCTTAGACCTATCGCCTCAAAACATCGTACCAATTCATGAACGCGTTTCTATGGCGGTTCAACTGTGTCATAATTACTACGCGTAGTACGCGTACTACGTGTAGTACACGTACTACACGTACTACGCGTACTACACGTAGTATACGTAGTACACGTACTACGCGTACTACGCGTACTACACGTACTACGCGTACTACGTGTACTACACGTACTACGCGTACTACGCGTAGTAATTATGACACAGTTGTACCACTGCGGTAAAATTGTGTCAAAACACCACGTGTTAGCATCATGACCATCGTAAACCAATTAGTTGTATAGCGCCACCAATGTACTGTACGTATAACGTCTAATATCTACTGAACTTCATCTAACATTATTTATAATTATTTATTTTGGAAATTACACCTTTACATCGATGGAACACATAGGAGTGGTGCATCTATATGAAGGCTATAATCTATAAAAGGCAAATTGGGGTTTGTGTGTCCGGGATGCTGTCTCTTATACACATCTAGATGTGTATAAGAGACAGCCTACTACAGAAAATTCTTGATCAGCCCCTGCTGTATGTTGAAATGTTTAAGAAACAAATACATTAAAAATACTTTTATGCCCACCCAAATAGTAAAACGATGATTATTGAATAAACACAGGCTTGATCTGTAATGTACAAATATTTCTGTTTATTGTTTTAATACTTCCATTAATTGATTCTGCTAATAAGAATTATGATGATGATTTCTCTAAATTCTTTAATGACATTGATTCAGCTAACGAAAATGATGATGATGGCGACGACGACAGCTACGAACACAGGCGTTCAGTTTTGATTTCAGTTCCACCATAACACCAACGATGACAACTAGAGCACCAATGTAGTAGCAAACCTTTATTTATTCACGAAGCACAAATCAACAAATATAATGCTGTTTTTCATTGTGGTCGTGAGATACCGTACCTTACTTACAATTAACATAGATTACACAGTACGGTACATAATCAGAAAGCAAAAGTTAAACACACAAATTAAATAATGTAGATAGAAAGTCAACAATTTAGTAAAATAAAAGTAATCTATACCTAACAAATGGCAAAAATAACTTATCGAAATGAAGAAAATCCATTCCACAAAAGTAAACTGTAAATTACGAAAAAGAATTGTAAAATGTATATAAAACAAAGCAAGTAAACATTAAATTAGTGATTTGTACATGGTATTTTGACACAGTTTTACCGCGAATAGTACAACCGTGTCAAAATACCACGCGTAGTACACGTATTACGCGTAGTACGCGTACTACGTGTAGTACGCGTAGTACACGTACTACACGTAGTACACGTACTACGTGTAGTACACGTACTACGTGTAGTACTCGTACTACGTGTAGTACACGTACTACGCGTACTACACGTAGTA
>NW_022696369.1:2338036-2340115 GCF_011630105.1 Anneissia japonica
AAGGTTTTCCTCCTCTTAAAAACAATCAGGCAAAAGCAGGATATGATTTGATGCATCAAAGTAGTGGGGTTTCTTAGTCCCAAAAAATGGCATGATACTTCAAATTTGAGTAGAAGCATGAAACTTATGTATGTCAACTCACATTTTCACTATTTTCATGTTTGTAGGACGTATATTTACTTACTTAAATCTACAGTACATAGTTAGAAGCAAAGCGACCAAATTCTTCAGTAATTAGCAATGCAGTAGCACAGAGAACTCTATTTGATTTTGTTAGTGATTAAAAGTCATGCATATTCCTATAGGGGTCAGTGCATTTGTCCGAAGGTCAAGTTTTTTTGGTTTTTTTTTTCTCGAACTAAGCTTAGACTGAAATTCCTTGAATATCATACTTCTATTCTAGCAGGTGGACCCACTAAATGTTCAAATAAGTTGGAAAAATATTTAGTATTACATGTATATTTCAACCAATAAAATAGTCACATAAACGTCACACAATTATTCCATCAAAACACTATTTTCCCGGCGTACAGCGGTGAACATGTATTTCTGATAGGGCTGGCAAAGTACGCAAATATCTCCTAAAGTATTCAGTTTTGGGTACATGTTACTATTAAAGTTGAATAGGAACTAGTACTTCTCCATCATTCCACTATTTTTATGTTTAAAGGACGTATATTTCTCGAGTTATGAGGAATCGGCATTTTTCTGAGGTCAAAGGTCAGATCTGAAATGCTCTCAAATCTTAAAATTGTTGAATTGCCGATGTGAGTTTGTATACCAAGTTTCATGCTTCTATCCCAATTTGAAGTATCAAGGGTCTAAGGAACCCCACTAAAGGGGGAAAATGACCCAAAAAAGAGAATTTAAATGCAGGAGTATCAGAAGCTAATGTGGGCCTAGACGTATCACACATAACCTCTGCTATACTGTCATCTGTACTGTTGATCTGTATTTAAGAAATATGAGGCCTGTAGGCATACTGTAGTACAAAATTATGCTCATGAAAATGTTTGCATTTTCGGCCTAATAATTAAAAAAAATGTATCTTCGTATTCCTATGCTCTTGGAAGAACAATAAAAACAACATAGAAGACAATACTAAATAATGTTTGCCTCTTTGTATTATTCTATTACTAACTGTGTACCCGTCCTTCGGATGGCGGTAATCAGAGCAAACTAAAGGCAAAAGACTGATTACAAAAAAGTATTTCATATCGTGCAAAAAGTATTTCATATCGTGGTGCTATCGAATGGAATAGATTAGGCACTAATATATAGTCTTCTATCAATTTAAGTACAGTATTTTCAAGAACCACATATGTATTAAGAAGTGAAAGCAAAGTATAATAGTATGAACATTGTACAAATCACTAATTTAATGTTTACTTGCTTTGTTTTATATACATTTTACAATTCTTTTTCGTAATTTACAGTTTACTTTTTTTGGAGTGGATTTTCTTCATTTCGATAATTTATTTTTGCCGTTTGTTAGGTATAGATTACTTTTATTTTACTAAATTGTTGACTTTCTATCTACATTATTTAATTTGTGTGTTTAACTTTTGCTTTCTGATTATGTACCGTACTGTGTAATCTATGTTAATTGTAAGTAAGGTAGGCCTACGGCTATCTCACGACCACAATGAAAAACAGCATTATATTTGGATTTGTGCTTGGTGAATAAATAAAGTTTTACTAGTGCTCTAGTTGTCATCATTGGTGTTATGGTGGAACTGAAATCAAAACTGCACGTCTGTGTTCGTAGTTGTCGTCGTCGTCATCATCATCATTCTCGTTAGCTGAATCAATGTCATTAAAGAATTTAGAGAAATCATCATCATAATTCTTATTAGCAGAATCAAATAATGGAAGCATTAAAACAATAAACAGAAACAGAACTTAAAAGAATAAACAGAAATTTTTACATTACAGATCAAGCCTGTGTTTATTCAATAATCATCGTTTTACTATTTGGGTGGGCATAAAAGTATTTTTAATGTATTTGTTTCTTAAACATTTCAACATACAGCAGGGGCTGATCAAGAATTTTTCAAATGTGAAAATTCAGTGAAAATT
>NW_022696369.1:2341326-2348403 GCF_011630105.1 Anneissia japonica
TATATATATATATATATATATATATTATATATATATATATGTTGCACAACTACAATGAAATAAAATCTTTAATAACAATAATTATGTCTCAATATTATCACCAGGATATATAACTGTATAGTTAATCCAATTAATTCTAAATTGACATTAAGCAAAAATGCAATAAAAACTTTCATCATCAAATAATATTATTAATAGGGCCTAATAATAACATCAATTCTATAATAATAACGATGAATTATTTTATTGATAAGTTTCCAAGGAGCATTATTATTATTATTATTATTATTATTATTATTATTATTATTATTATTATTATTATTATTATTAATATTATTATTATTATTATTATTATTATTATTATTATTATTATTATCTTAACTCCATTACTTACTTGGTCAAACTAACTTATTTTCTAACAATTTTTTCCTTGTCTAGATGGAGATTAAACGACCATAATATCATTAATTGTTTCATATGTCATAAATTACATTGTGGAGAAAAAAAAAAAAAACGAATTGAAGACAAATATTACCTCAGGCAAAATAAAGTACATTGCGTTATGCATTACCTAATGCTCGATTCATACGTAACATAAGCTAGCGAGAATTTTGCAGAGTCCCTGCCACATTTTGTCTCGGCGTGTGAATCGAGTATAACATTTATTTAGTTAAAACGATAATGCTATATAGGGCCTATATATATTTCCTCAAACACAACTTTCGCACGTTTTAAAATAGGCCCTATACGATTTCCAGCAAATTAAATAATGTTACTCATGAGTTATTCTCCATATTTTGATTTAAAGAATATATACTGTCTCTTATACACATCTAGATGTGTATAAGAGACAGATATATATATATGTATATATACATATAATATATATACATATGTATATATACATATATATAATTATATAAGTATGTATAGATATATAATCATATGTATAATTACATAAGTATGTACAGTATATAATTATATATATAAAATATAAAAAAATAATTAAAAAATATAATTAATGAAAATATAAATAAATGAATATATGCATATATTGTATATGTAGATCTATGCCTGCCCAGGTATATTAAGGAAAAATAATAATACTAATAATAATAATAATAATAAAATATTTGTCATGCGCCAATTTTAAGATAAATTGTGTGAAAGTATACATAGAGCATGAATTGATTAAAGTAGTAACGTAATAAATAGAAACGTAAAGAGACAATGTAGATATTATGAGGTTAATTCCTTGATACTTTAGACGCATTAGTATGTATGTTAGAACAAATAATAATAGTTGAACAAATTTGCTCATGCTCACCTTAAGTATAAATTCTTGAGAACTTTTAGAAAGATCGTTCCACATTGTTATCAGGATTTGACTGCATCGTTGAATCAGCAATTAACCGGTCCCTTGGTGACTGAAAACCTCCTAAAAAATATAGAAATTATTATATAACCGATTCCTCGTTGATTCATGCAACACTGACTGCGACAGGTAGACCGATGTAGAATAAAGTCTGAATTTAACACTACAGTAATTATTTATAAAATGCTCCACAGATCTTAGAAGCGCCACTGTGCTTATTGGATCATTCATTGTACAGTATTGTTTTAACAATCCTCACAACAGATAAGTAATTGATTCTAATTTTATATGAACATTGGAACCTGAAAATGTCCTTCCTATCAGCATTCTATATCTTTTTAGACAGAATTAAAATTGTCGTCAATAATATGTTGGGTAAACCAAATATTAACTGAGCTATTCGCTCTTTTCTTTTTACATAAATATCACTTTTAGTTGGCTGGAGTTTACTTTCTCGATTACTTTAACAAACATTATCACCGAGACGAGAACTATTGCCGATGCTATACATTTTATTGGTGTTTGACAGAATTTGTATGTTAAGATACCGTAGTGAATGTTCATACTAGAATAATGCTTAAGTTTACTGACATTTACAAATGCATGTCTTTTATAAATTATGCATAATCATCACCTTATACTTTGCTTCTGTATTTATTGTCGTTTTAGTTTTTAATCTAATGAATTCCAGAAAAAGTTCCTTTAGAACAAATGTAAAAAAGAAAACACTTACTTTTGTGGTACGAACATAAATTATGAACGCAATTAGAAAGCTTATCCCAATTCATTTCTTTGTACTTTTCTCTGCAGAGATTTACACACACATTACTTGGTTTTGCTGTATTAAAAAAGTTAACTAAAAGGAAAAGAATGACCGTTGCACGTGCCGCTGTCCGCATTATGGTCGACTTTTATCTAGTACCTCTTCTTCCAACTGTTTTCTCGTCTGTAACTATCAGAAGGCCTTATATATACGGCGAGTCATTTACATATTAATCTCGAAAAGAGAATTTAGGATAAGGACACTCCCCTAGCTTGAAGTCATCTCATGATTAAGGTTTTATTAGGATATTATTCTGACAGACAATTGTATACACTATTGTGATATCTTATTATGAGAAAAGCGTCAGTGAATATTTTGCATATTTGTATACTCAGTATGAACATGCATATATGATGTCATTTCAGAGAAAATTAAAGCTAAATGCATTACACGTTATGGATCTAATTTAGGTTATTTTAAAACATGTATATGACTGTAGTTGTAAAAAAAATACTGCTACAAGAACATTTTCCAGGTTTGGAAATTTCTGTTAATTTTTGTTTAAAGTTAAAGTTACTTCTTGCAAGTTTTGAATATTTGGCGGTAAACAGTGAAACTCGTATTCTTTTGATAGGAGTAGTGCAAACAATATTTAACATTTATCGTTTTCTCTTTTCACTTATTAATCAAGCGTAAAAAATCAAAGACCTTAGTTTACAACCGACAACCGAGAATTGACGATAATTCAAGAAACGCCATACATACGCAGGTCAACACAGTCAAATTAAAATGCGGGAACTCTTGAAATTAAAACGCATGCAACGCATTGGACTATTATAAAGAAATCGTTGTAGGCCTCTGATTACGTGAAAAAAGATAATTTAACACTGTTATTGTCTCCAAATTAATGGTAGGCCTACACCTATACTATAGGCTTTTTGGTCATATTATCAAAACCCGGGGCTTGGTCTGTAATCGTTTATTGTGGTTTCTACAAATCGAAATTATAATATTTACAGAATCTTAACTTGTTTTCATATTCCATGTGTGAGCCGTAAACCTTTAAGAGGATTTAGTAAGGTAGTGTACACATAAGCCTGCAGTGAAAACTGTTTTTTTAACTAGTTCATAGGACCACTCAAATTACTTGATTTGATGTTTTTCGGCTACAAATTGCTTTCGACGGTTCATTGAGGATACTCAAGATTTTCTAAATAAAAACAGAACCGGATAGCATCCCACTTACACTTTACGCGTGGGTAGTCGTTTTACTTACTCTCATCCGCGCTTGATACGGATTATATAATATACATTTCCCCCTCGTTTTATCTACAACAATTGTAAATGTTCATCAATTAAAAGTAAATCGCAAACAAAAACATTAATATTTCATCCAGTTATACAAATCGGAATGTAGGAGGTTAAAGTCAATTAAAATAAGTAGACCCTGTAACAGTAATAGGCTACAGTAGCCTATCTCTAAAATACAATAGAGTGAAAAAGATAGAGCGCTTTCATGGATTATTAAATAAATTGAAATGAAAAATGTGAAAAAGGTGAAATTTCTCTCTATCAATCAGTGTGATTTTACTTTTTAACGTATTTTAAGAATAAAATTTACTCTATCAGGGACGCAGCCAAGGACAAATTTGAGGGGATGGGGGTCAGGCTTTGTGAGCGCACCGACCGACTAGGCTGGGGCCAGGAGGCCGACCAAGGGCCTCCGGCAGGGGCCCACGGAGCGGAGGCCCCGAAAATTTGCGTTATTTTACGTAATAAAAGATAAAATTGAGAGGTTTCACCACGTTAATTTCTATTTAAATTTTTTTTAAAAAGTCAGCCTGATCGCAATTTGTAAATAGGAAAATAAATTTGGCGTAATATTTCACTCTTTCCTGGTTCCGACAACAAATGGTGATGATTTTATAATCATGAACCTCCGATGAAGGCCTATTTTTAAATAGGTCTTAAAAGCAGGCATGTTGTTCTATTACCTACTACACAGAGCAAAGCATTCTTTGCTATATGCCTACTGCAAGCATTTTCTTGGACGCGAGAGAAAGCGTAGCCCTATTTATCAATCGCTTTTATGTATTTTCATTATGTTGCTTAAGCCTATAATTTTAGGTTGACGATAACAGTGCACCATCACATCGTCTAACTTTCGATTTGACTTGTTAGATATGATTGTATTTAGGCCTATTGTCAACAGATAGTTCAAACTTTTGAGGTGGTCGCTTACGGGAGGTAAATCATAAAAAAATCGGGAGGTGGTGCAGTGTCTTACGGGAAGTCAAATGCACTAATTAGATAGGGAGAACAAATGGGACTATATGAGAGTGGACGTTAAGGGAGGTGATCGCTTACGGGAGCTGGTCGCATAGGGAGGTTAAATTTTAACTCTTCTCTGATCATTTATACCAAACAGTACTGTAATAAGTTACAGCGTTTCCATTTGCTACCCCAATACGCGTAACCAGAGAGTTACTATGATTGTAACAAAATGTTTTTACTGTAATTTGAACTTTAATTATTACTGTAAGAACAGAATTCACGGGTCACAGTTATTCTGTAAATCATAATAGAAAGAGGGTGGCTTACATACATTATATTTTTTTACATTACCGATTCATTTACTACTATAATTGGGATACTTCTAAAAATTTTGATGGGGTAGGGTCAAGGCCCTTGACCCCCCCCCCTATGGCTGCGCCCCTGTTAATAAGAGTAAATATTTACTTATGAAAAAAGTTAAATTGGAATTAGTCCTTTGGCATACACTTGAAGTGAAATTCACTGTTAAACAATTTTGTAGACAGATAGGCATTCTTTGCTATTTCAAAGCGTTGTAGTATCAAGTTCAAGTCTCTCTTTATTGACACACAACATTTTTATATGAAATTCTTTTTCCAAAGTTCAATATACACATATGCCTAAATAAACTTAATATAAAATAAAGTTTAAAAGTGTTTAAGTAAAAGATATATGGTTAAGATACATTGATTAGTCAGTATAAACAATATGTAATGCAACATACAGTACATAAGCATTAGAATCTTATGTATATACATGTATATTGCTTATTGACCCAAAGTTATGTTGCAATCGATTCAACCTAATTCATTACCTTATGTGAAATATTGAGTATGAAAAATTAAGACGTGTAATGTATTGATAAAAATACAGCATGCCCCAAAGGAAAATTAGCGGGCAAATGAAATTTAATATATAAATCAAAGGGATTTTATATGCGTAGAGCAACCGTAAAACCTTGAATTGAAGCCCTGGGCTTTTTTTTTTTCTTTCTTTTTTTGCGAATTTGAATGGGCTTCTTTTCGAGATGGGCTTCTATTCGAGGCTACTTTTGCAAAGTTAGGAGGGGCTTCTTTTCAAAATGAATGCTGGGAATTACGAATATAAAACAATAAATAGGGCCACTGCAACATTAATTTGTATAATGGAGTGTATTCACCAGCATTACATCCCCTAAACCAACGTTCCGCAAACTTTTTACTTCACGGCCTATTTACGATTCCAGGCACCAAGCCGCGGCCCAGCAGCCCAGCCGCGCCGGGGATCAACATACCAAATCTTGGCAAGAACTTTTGATCATGAAGCCTCCATGTATATATTTTGACATCATTATCTGCTCTCTCAGTGATAAAATTTTATTATATACAAATTAAATATTATTTTATTAAATAAATAATACCGTACATTTGTGTTTCCCCACCCGCCCCCGACAATTGTTGAATGTTTTTTCTTTCTACTATGATTCAACCAAACAAGGTTCAGCCACACACGTCATAGCAGGGCCGTAGTCACGAGAAGTGAAATGGTCAGGTTGCGAGCGAAGCGCGAGCACTGATGATTGGGGCCGCAGGGGGCCGCCAAGGGCCCCATGTCGGGGTTCAGGGTTCCGGGGCCATTAAACTGTAATATTATTGTAAACTATTAAACTGTAATATTATTGCATTAAGCCATTAAACTGTATTATTAACTAAGACCAATCAACACATAACACAAAACATGTACATATCAAAATGAATTCGATCCAACTCGGCCACAAGTCAATTCGGCCACAAGTTAACTCGGCCACAAGTCAACTCGGCCACAAGTCAACTCGGCCACAAAAAGTTTGGCTACAGCCAACTCGGCCACAACTCTGTTGTTAGTTATCAAAACTCCATGAAATTTGATATACTTTTATAATATATTATGGCCTTTCGAATTTTGGTAACACTTTTTCCACATTATTATCATATTTTGTCATTCCAAGTTGAATTTTTACCAAATTTTGTAGTATGGTTATGGTAAAGTTTAACCGTGTCGCCAAATGCACGTAATTTACGTTACATAGGCCTAATCATATTTGCCAGGAAAAACATATTGCAGCAAAACTTTAATGAAATAGCTAATATTTGATAAGATGTTATGAATACTGTATTGTTTATTCGGAAAAGTAGAATAGTCTTCTATGCAAAATATGGTCCTAAACTTGAAATTTTGATTGTCGCTTTTAAGCAGTGTAACATACGTTACCTGATTTCTTCATACACCAGTACAAGAATTTGAACCAAACTAAACGTGAGAAGTATTGGTAGTTAAGTAATAATCATGGATACAGCGTCAGTAAATCATTATTTGTGATCATGTTTAATTAGAAATTTAATTAGAAAGTTAATGTACGTTAACCTACCTTACATTATAGAATATTAATCCATATTAATGAAATATAGAGGGCATTGAGCAATTGACACCCAGAACCTCGTGTTTACCAACTTTGTGTTTCCCTCGAATGTTGGTCCTACGCCCATCATTAAAGTGAAGCAATTTGGTAAGTATTTATTACAGGTTGTGTCTCGACTATATTTAGTTAACAAAATAGTTAATATTTGTAATTAAATTTTAAATTGAAAATTTCAGGCAATAGCTTAGG
>NW_022696369.1:2350161-2354833 GCF_011630105.1 Anneissia japonica
ATAAGATGTTATGAATACTGTATTGTTTATTCGGAAATGTAGAATAGTCTTCTATGCAAAATATGGTCCTAAACTTGAAATTTTGATTGTCGCTTTTAAGCAGTGTAACATACGTTACCTGATTTCTTCATACACCAGTACAAGAATTTGTGTTAAGTGATCATGTTTAATTAGAAATTTAATTAGAAAGTTAATGTACGTTAACCTACCTTACATTATAGAATATTAATCCATATTAATGAAATATAGAGGGCATTGAGCAATTGACACCCAGAACCTCGTGTTTAGCAACTTTGTGTTTCCCTCGAATGTTGGTCCTACTACGCCCATCATTAAAGTGAAGCAATTTGGTAAGTATTTATTACAGGTTGTGTCTCGACTATATTTAGTTAACAAAATAGTTAATATTTGTAATTAAATTTTAAATTGAAAATTTCAGGCAATAGCTTAGGCCTAAGTTTAAAGGAATACTACGTTGTGAAAAGTAACATATGTTAAACACACGGTAACGTATGTTATTGTTGATATAGCATGTAATAAACATCATTTAATAAAAACATGGGCAGTGGCTGATATATCTACTTTCTATTTATCTCCTCATTAAATAAATTAGAAATATATGCAATAGGAATAATTTCCATGAATGATAACATTCCTATAGAGAGTCAATGTATGTTAGGATATATGTAAAAATTCATTATAAACATTTTTTTTCCAGTTATGTCAACTATTTCATTAATACACCAGCTTGTGATGAACAACCAAATGCAAACTATCGAAGCACAGTGGAAAACCAAAATTACCCGAGTTCTGGAGGGATTTGCATGATTGAGTGTAAGTTTGATGGAAGTACAATCTAAAAGGCAGTGTACACTGCTCACAGGCTATTAGCAACTATCACAATGTTAAAATAACTGTTAAACGCATAACAATTACTGGATAAAATTTGATTGTATTGCCTCTGAAATTCACTCTTAAGGTAAATGCTGTAGCCATTTTGCAAGACTATCCTTAAATATATGAACTGCATGTGTACATCAGTACGCACACTGATACTCATCAGCGCTATTCAATAAAGATGGACAAATTGATTGTTTTTGATGAAGTTTAAGTAGGCCTTTCCTACAATGGGAGATATTTTAACAGAATTAGTGTAAATGTATTGTAAACATTATTATTATTTCAGCATTGTTAAAATATTGATGCATATCACGTGAATAAAAAGGCAAACTGATCAATTTGCAAGTCTTGGTTCCCATCATTTGCATTGATTTATATAAGGACAGATGATGTTATTCATCAATAGTGATGATGACATTGTTGTGTAATGTTAGACAGTGTTCCAATTTGGTTATCATTTGTGTATGATATTAACATGCTTTTAAAATTAATACTGTACTAAATTAAGTGAATTAGTTGAGTGTGATCTGCTGTAACATCACTTAGCATGGAAACATTTGAGTCCAAAAGTTTAACCAACATTAAGCTACTATCAGTATTTACCATTTACTGTAAATGATGTTTCACAGAATATCACCAGTACAACAATTATTACAAATTACAGTCAACCAATTGCATATCGACAGCAATGAAGACACTTTATTAACATTGTTTTACTATAGGAACATCATTTATATTGCTTTATACACCTGGATAGAGAGAGAGAGAGATACAAGCCAAGATCTAGTGTCTTGTACAAGGACACATGCTGTGTACATTGCCTGGGTTCTTGGACAAGACACTTGCTTGTTTAAATTCCCTAAATAATGTACAGTACTTCTTTTTGATAAGCTGATGTAAAATGTTTAAATATTTTCATTCATATCATGGGCTGTAATTTCAGGACTGGCATAAGTCTGTGTAGATTTGCATCAAAGCTTATAACACAATCCTAAGTATGATTAGTAGGATCATAACACTTAACACAGGCATCTTTTTGGTTTACAGTTCAATATTCTGTTCCAAATATAAACATGGTTGATATTAGTAGAAGTTTCTGGGTGTTCTTTCATTTAACCAACTGCATTTACAACTCTCCTTTTAGGGACCAGGTCTGCCAGGGTATAATGGTTTCTGTAAATAATAAATTGACAATAATTATTTCCTGATAGCCACATTATACTAATGCCCTTGTAAATGATTAGCACTCTACAGTCATTTTTGAAGAACATCCCATTAGAGTAACTGAACCACAATAATCTGGTAGTGTATTGTGTCTGCTTTCAGTAGGTCATGCATACTGTACAACATGTGGATACATATATTATTTATAAAAAAAAATATCTACAGTAACTAGGAAACAAAGAGCAACTTTTAAACAGAAAATTATTTTTTAAAATCTGTGAGATTGAGTTAAAATGTTTGGTTATTAGAATTAACATATTCACAGCACATAGTCAAACAGTCAAAACAAGCTTTTGATATGTAACTTACATTATCATATCCCATGCTGATGAGGTCACCATTGATGACTGGGCTCTGTCAATGAAATAAAGTTGAACAAAGCTGTAAAACAAACCATAATTTAACATTTAGAATTATTACTTAATAAAATAGTACAGTAATTATAATCATAATTTTTCCTCATACAAAAACTAATTATTCGCTCAAATGGTTAAGAAAAATTGTTAAATTTTAAATTACAGTTTGAGAATACAAAGGGGATAATTAGAGGGCCACCACTGGTATACACCAGCCTCTTGCACCACTTTTTTAGTGTGGTGTACAGTGAGAAATTCAATCAATCAAGTGCCTAGCCTAGGGTTAGTGTAGGCCTAGATAGTGTAGGCTCTCTGTAGGCGTCATGCTATTCAGTAGCATACTACTGACTCTAGGCCCGTGTAAATTTGTTATCTGCTACGCTGTCTTTGGCCCTCTTTCTTGTTAATGTTACAGTAGTGTTATCCGATTAGCTAGCCTACCCTAGGCTAGATACCTAGCTACTTTAGACGGCCTAGGCTTCGTAGCTAGTAGTCTGGGACCAGACAGGCTAGCTTAGCTAGGCCTAATAACGTAACATATACAGTATACGATCTTGAGGCCTTTTTTCCTATTCCTATTAATATTCTGTCTTAAATACACGAAATATACTTATCTTGGATTGTGATAAAATATAGGTTGAAGACTGACGACATTATGCAGCTGCTATTGTCGAAAAAACCCTGTTGTCCTCAGCAACTACTTCTTTGAAAACTAAACTCCACATTGCATCTCTAAACTTCACGGGACCCAACTTCGCAAATGCCACCCCCGTCCCCCAGTAATGGCGCCGACAATAGAGGGCGACACTCAAAAATGTTCTCTTTGGATATATATATGGAACGCCGTTACTGCCTTTGGTGGCTCTTTTCCGTTCGGCGCATTTGCTATTCGGCCCTTTTGCTATTCGGCCCTTTTAACATTATGTTTGGTGCTTTTACATTACGTTCGGTGCTTTTTACATTACGTTCGGTGCTTTTTAGATTACGTTCGGTGCTTTTTACATTACGTTCAGTGCTTTTAACATTACGTTCGGTGCTTTTACATTACGTTCGGTGCTTTGAACATTACGTTCGGTGCTTTGAACATTACGTTCGGTGCTTTTAACATTACGTTCGGTGCTTTTGCTGCACTTCGGCTCTTTTATCATTACGTACGGTTCTTTTATCATTCGGTGCTTTCATGACCTTTGACATCGGGTCAAGTGGAAAAAAATCAACGGCTGTGGGAATGAGCCTAGTGGAAAGTCGCGTGTAACAAAGCATATTCGGCATGTGATTATCTTAGTGATAAAATAATAACTAACGAAAACAAAAATGTCTCGATCAATCAAAACAGTATTAGAAGACCTGGATCTACATTTTCTTGTCCCTAAGTTTGAAAGGGAAAGGGTACGTTCTAGTTTTTTCCTGGTATATTTGGGCAAATAGAAATATAAGATTATCTCTATAGACCTAGTATAGAAAACAAAAATAACTAGGGGGGGGGGACTCTTCTTTATTCCGGATATGAAGCAGGCTTATTTAAATAAAAGAAACGTAATTAATTAATTAATTACAGGTAACCAAACGAGTCCAAACAAGTCCGATCCCATTTTTGGCTTACATAATAAATAAAAGTTAAACTCAAAATTTTCCCCCTACATTGATTTATTTTCCCCTCCCTTTACTGTCCGGTCGTTTTACAAATGCTCCTTCCGTGGTTATCTCGTATTTTTATATTGGTAATTATTTTTTTGTCTTTTTATTTTGTCTACCTTTTTAATATTATATAATATATATTTTATTCTTACTTCTTTAATTCATACGCAATTCAGCCTTTGTTGCTGCTATGTATGTTTTTGATGTTGAATTTTTAATAAATATACCTCAAATAAATAATAAAAACTTAGCATTTATATTACAACAATGATACACATTTGCAGGGGTCCCAAGTTGGAAAAAGGCAATTCGTGAAACAGGGGTGGAGCCAGTGCAGTGGGAGGGTACAGGGAGAACACCCATCTTTTGGGGAGAAAATCCACAATTCCACATTTAGAACTCCCGATCTACGGCCAATTTGTTTCCGTCTTGCAGGCATCTGATACCATTTAAATTGTTATTTAGGGCCTACCATGCTGTATATTTGCCTTTACAGCATTATTATTATTTATTATTAATTAATTATTATTATTATTATTATTTATACATGTACA
>NW_022696369.1:2354976-2378708 GCF_011630105.1 Anneissia japonica
ATATTATATGAAGAATGCGTGCCCACCTGTGTTTCAAAACATGAATATAATATAGCGTATCAGTAATGAAACTAAGAAGTTGAAAGAAAAAAAGAAAAAAATGAAAGAGAAGAAAGAGAGAAGGAGCGCGCAAGTTCCACTAGGCTCGTTCCCACAGCCGTTGATTTTTTTCCACTTGACCCGAAGACAAAGGTCATGAAAGCACCGAATGATAAAAGAACCGTACGTAATGATGAAAGGGCCGAAAGGTAAAACTAAAAAGCACCAAATGATAAAAGATCCGTAAGTGTGGCAAAAGCACCGAACGTAATGATAAAAGCACCGAACGTAATGTTTCAAAGCACCGAATGTAATGTTAATAAAAGCACCGAACGTAATGTAAAAGCACCGAACGTAATGTAAAAGCACCGAACGTAATGTAAAACGCACCGAACGTAATGTAATAAGCACCGAACGTAATGTAAAAAGCACCGAACGTAATGTAAAAGCACCGAACGTAATGTAAAAAGCACCGAACGTAATGTAAAAAGCACCGAAAGTAATGTTAAAGCACCGAACGTAATGTTAAAAGGGCCGAATAGCAATGCGCCGAACGGAAAAGAGCCACCAAAGGCAGTAACGGCGTTCCATATATATATGCCTCCGTAATTTGGAATTCATGAAGGTGGGGGCGTCCTATGCAATACGGTAATTCAAAATAAACAAAGCGGCGACAACTTTAATAAAAGTAAAAAGAGCGCAGGAAGAACGGTCTTTTTCATTTTTATAATGAGTCTTTCTCTGAGGTATTCAAGTTTCTGTAAATTTATTCATGGAGTTGTTCTGAAATGTGTATGAATTTGACGTAACTAGGCCTATATTTAGCTAGGCCCAGCCCAGGCTTGTGTTGGTCCAAAAAAGCGACCGAGGACGAGGTCTGGAGACTAACTGAGGCCTAGCCTAGGCTCTTAGCCTACTACTATTGCTGAACTATAGTAGGCTAGGCATAGAGGGGCTTGTCTGTAGAAAAAGACACTTGTCAACCCTTGCCAGTTTAGTCATCCTCATTTAGGCCAAACTCTAGTATCAGAAGTACCTTCCTATAAAAGAATACCATGTCTAGGCCTAGCCTACAGTACAGTAGGCCTAGTTAGGCGGTAGCCGATCATTTCGGTCGCACTTCGTTTCGGTCGCGCTTCGTTTCGGTCGCGGTTTATTTCGAACAAATATATGGAGCGCCGAAGGAGTTGCAAAAACGAAAAATTGAATATGCCTAGGCCCTATCGTGAATCGGTTTATCATAGGCCTAAGTATTATTGTTTTGCTATCTTTCCACTAACAAAATATCTTTCTACTATATTCTCTTTCTTCCATTTACGGTGATATATTCATGATTGCAACATGATCTTGTATCTGTCTCTTATACACATCTAGATGTGTATAAGAGACAGTTCATATACTATACTTTAATAAATGGTCAGTAAAATGTATCTTTGATTTTAATTGAATTGAATATTGTTACCATCTGAAATCTATTTCATAATTTAGTTAAAACAATAATCATTCAATATTTAAACTGATCTTTTTATACAATAAATATATTTATTTTTTTTGCAGCTTCCAGAGTTTGGATGAAACACGAAGAAATAAACAAATAATACACATTATCATTCTTCACTTGAAATCTTTAATACCTCTTCGCAGTTCATAAATATGAATATATATTTATATATGATTTTATCATATTGGACACTGTTAATTCTGAGGAGTCATTGTAACTCCCCATGTGGGGTAGTTATAACCCCCAAAGGGGGAGTTATTTTTTGGGAGTTATTTTAACTCCTTAAATGGTATTAAAGTAACTCCTTAGGGGAGTAAACCTTAAGTTTACTCTCATTTCACTCCAAACTTATACAAGGTTATAATGTTGGAGTAATTTTTACTCCAGTATTTAGGTTGCTGGAGTTAATTTTACTTCATGTTTAGAGTAAAACAAGCAGAGTTAAAATAACCCATCCGCAGAGAGTCAAATTGATCCTATCGCATGAATTATAGCAGAGTTAAATTAACCCATCCACAGAGAGCAAAGTTGATCCTATCGCAATGCATAATGGCAGAGTTAAAATAACCCATCTATCAAAGAGTTAAATTGATCCTATCACAAAGCATTATGGGAGAGCCCGCGTTATTCGAGAAAAAAACTTTAGTGTCGCCATTTTCTGTGTCTCGATGTTGAAAGAAAATGAAGAGTTTAATTGATTTTTTCCGTTTTTTAATTGGAATGTGTTTGAAGGTATGTACACAATAACATAGTATTCTTCTGAATATTCACGTTAAATTATTTTACTCTGATTTAGGGCAACATTCTGTGTAGAAAGGGGCCTGGCCTAGGCCCAGCTATGCCAGCCAGACTGTTGTAAGATGTGTATAAGAGACAGTCTAAAATATACACACGTGATGATAATATGTATCTAAAATATACACACGTGTCAATGGTGGCTCCAGAAATTTGTCAACAAGGTGTCCTACAGAGGGCCTGAAGCAAGAGGCCCACTAGAGCCTCGGTCAGGTTACCGGCTTAAAAATCCCAGGTAGAGCTTGCGGAGAGAGTTTAAAATAATGTTATTTTGATAGGTAAATTATTAATTTTGGTCTGACGATCTCGTTGTGGCCTCGGACCAGTTCATTGCCTTTTAATTTATATATAAGTACGGCTCCTGCCTGACCCACCCATCATGTTTTCAAAAGCACAGTAAGAATACTTGTGAAAGACGGTGACGTCATACTGGTCTCTTATACACATCTCAAAATTCTAATAGCTAGTCGTTGATAATTTTATATGGAAAATATAAATATGGAAATACATATTTCCTTTACAATATTATTATAACATGATCAGAACATTTATGGTAAATGGAAACGTAACAGACAAGAAAAAAAAAACGTATACGAAACTAATCTATTGACTATACTTATTCCATAGATTTTTATTTGATTCAAGCATAAATTATATCAATATATATAGCAAGAACCAAAAAACGTATCTCAAACTCAGTCAACTTCGTAACATCTGCGTTGTTTCTGTAAAAAAGAAAAATAGCACCAAGTTATACAGTAATATAGTAACAATAACAAACTTTAATACTAATAAAAATAATTGTTAGTAAACTAATGTTACAGTAATTTAAATAACAAATTGGCTGGTTTTTCCAGATACAATGTAAATAAAAAAAAAAATAATATAATAATAATAATAATATATAACATCATATCATATTTTAGTATTTATTTCATTTGCTGTATTTGTTATGTAGTAGAAAGCGTAGGATTCATAACAAAACGAAAATAAAAACAATAACAAACTTTAATACTAATAAAAATAATTGTTAATAAACTAATGTTACAGTAATTTAAATGACAAATTGGCTGGTTTTTCCAGATACAATGTAAATAAATAAAAATAATAATATAATAATAATATTGATAATAATATATAACATCATATTTTAGTATTTATTTTATTTGCTGTATTTGTTATGTAGTAGAAAGCGTAGGATTCATAACAAAACGAAAATAAAAACCGTCAGATAATATTAATTCATAGTTTAGTAATAATAGTATTAATTTTATTTGCTTTTAAGTAGCCTGTTGTTACTTATTAGAAATACAACAAAACATAAATAAAAAAAGTATGATAAACCGATTGACGAACTTGCAATGATAATTAGGCATAGTTATATTAAATTTAGCGTTTCGAAACTCCATTGGCGTTCCATATATTTGTTGAAAACAAACCGCGACCGAAACGAAGCGCGACCGAAATGATCTGTATTCAGTTAGGCTACTCATCTTTTATTTTTAATTTAAGATGGATTTTATTTTTTTAAATACAGATTTAGCCTAGGCCTAATTTTCTAAGATTATAATATAAATTGATTAAGTTCTGATTGTATCCTTGTCTTTTTAGATCAGAGTTTAATTTGGATAAAGGAAGAAGACGGAAGAGACGAGAGATTACTGATGAGCAAAAACAAGAAATCAAAGAAGCTTTTGATTTGTTTGATACAGACTTTGATGGAGCAATTGATTACCATGAACTCAAGGCAAAATCTATTTAGATATTGTATACACAGTATTTAATTTTAAACATAATTATTGCCATACTAGTGGCGGTGCCAGCGGGGTGAGGGGATTAAGCCCCCATCGGTCTGGTCAAGTCCCCCCATCGGCCAAAGTTCGTCGGGGCAGTCGGACCAAAAAAAAAAAAAATTGGCCTAGTTTTCCCATCCCAGACATTTCCGGCCATCTAGAAGTCCCAATTTTTTTTTTTTTAATCTTGTTTTGGGAGGAAGGGACACCCCCTCCCATACCCACCCCAGGCTTCGCCCCAGGCTCCGGCCTTTGGCCCTCAGATAACGCTGCGCGCTATAGTTACACCCATAAAGTACACCCATACATACCCCCCCCCATAAATTATATCCTAGAGCCGCCACTGATTCATACCCTACAAACATTAACAAATGAAAAAAATACATCTGAAATTGGTCACGTTAGAACAAAGTCTATGATGAACAGTAACATTAAGATAGGAATTAGAAACTATGTTACAGGTGAACATAGAATTTAAACACTTTTTAAAGAGTAAGTCATTACCATAATATTTGTCCTTGCAATTTATAATAAAACAGTGGAGAATAAAAAACAGGAATCAACAGTTTTCCATACCTTTCAAAGGGTCTAATTTATCTTCAGGCTTCGGAATTGCTTGGAATATAAATTTTAACCCTCCATGAATCAGAATGTGTCTCTTGTTTTAAATCAGGTAGCAATGAAGGCACTCGGCTTTGAAGTCAAGAAGGCAGATGTTTTAAAAGTTCTGAGAGATTATGATAGGGAGAGTACAGGGAAGATTTCATTTAAGGATTTTAATGAAGTCAGTAAGTGTAATCCCTATTATTTCAAGGGTAAATACGGTAATAAAAATAGTGCTAATCAATTTAGTACATACTGTATGTACATGCACATATTTACTAGATTGTGGTGATGTTGATGGTGCCAGTGATAGTAATGATGCTGATATTAGTGATTGAGGTGAAGGTGGTGGTGATAATGGCAATAGCTGTAGTGGTAGTGTTGATCACAATGATATTGATAATGGTGATGCCTGTTATAATGCTGATTCAATGATAGTTATTAATAATGATGGTGATCAACTTGTCATAGTGGTACTGCTACCGAGCCACCATTTACTTTGTATCTCTGAAACAATACATTTTCCTGTAGCATTTATCTAAATAATAATAAAAAATAATGTCATCTTATAAGGTGCACATATCCACCTCCGACTCAGAGAGCTGCTCGCAGCACCTGCAGCCCTTTCTGTAAAATTTTGATTGTACAGTACATGTATATCTCATTTCTTTCAAATAGTGACAGATTGGACCCTGGAAAGAGATCCTCAAGAGGAAATTCTGAAAGCTTTTAAATTGTTTGATGATGATGATTCAGGAAAAATAAGTTTACGGAACTTGCGTAGAGTGGCACGAGAACTTGGAGAGAACATGACAGATGAGGAGTTACGTGCAATGATTGATGAATTTGATAAAGATGGTGATGGTGAAAGTAAGTTAGTTCACATGCGCACATACACTTGAAAGAACCGTTTCCATTCCAGTGTTAAATTGGCTATTCTGACACCACCACACGGTTGTCACAATAGCAAATTTAAGCATTGTAGGGTATGCTCTGACTCCCATTGACTCACTGAATACGTGATTGGCTGATATTAAAAACAAGCCATGCGGAAATTCTAAGCAGCTGAGATTACGATGCGATAGGCCTGACTGTGACTTATCCTAGATACCAACGTAGGCCAAACATTTTGGTATTCCAATGAACTGTAGCAAAATTAAGGTTTATATAGAAGATTCTAACTAAAAAATGCTAAATAAAACGGAGAAATTGTACTACTATATTTTTTAAGAATTTGTTTTAGCCAGGGTATGCATACCTTGCTTGCCTTGACGGTCTGCCACTGGATATATGTAAAAAAAGTGTATAATTATAACACGTTTAAATGGCTGGAAATGGCACTTTCAGACTTTCAATATAATTTCCTTTTTTTCTCCATTCCCCCTCCTCTTGAATCCACTTCTGCTAAACACTGACTTCGTTTAATTACATAATTCACAGAATTTGGAAAAAAATATATTTTCCCAATTCTAATAAGTGAAGTGTGCAAGATCACCACTTTTCAGTCGCTTTTTACTCATCCCACAATATTTTCACTAAAAATGTTATTCAAATTTAAATTAAGTGTACGTTTTTCTATTTTTTTTTTTCTAGTAAATTCTGAAGAATTTGTGAGTATAATGACTGGCGATACATGATACCATTCTTATTGACATATAAGGCTTGTGGTCATCGGAGTGGCAGAGCAGAACACGAACAAAGAATGCCAACTACTTTACAGGTGCTAATGAATCCTGAAGTACTGTATTGGAAAATTGAAAATAAAGTCTCTATGCCTACCTGGTTAATTAATGTACTGTACTAAATACAATACAGTGTTTGTGGTGTATTTGGATATCTCTTCCATCAATCTGTTGTTATGTAAGGGCCTGTATGTAAATAATAAAAGCTGAAGAATTTACTGTAAAACTGGAGTTTAATATCATAGTGGCTTAGCTGTTTTCAGTGTTCTTTGTTATTTTTTTTTTATATAAAATGATGATTATCATTGCAAATATTGTTTGTCTTTTTGTAGACACGTTTATAACTTTATTTTAAGAGAGACTGAAAATTTTATTGTGTGTGTAAAGTATTCCTGGATGAAAAATGAATGTTTTAGTGAAAAGGCTGTTGTGGCCTAAATGTCAACTTCCTTAATAATTTTCAGGAGTTTCTTTAATATCATAGTGGCTTAGCTGTTTTCAGTGTTCTTTGTATTTTTTGTTTTTATATAAAGATGATTATCATTGCAAATATTGTCTTTTTGTAGACACGTTTATTACTTTATTTTAAGAATGATTTTTTTTTAATTCAGAAATCTGTTTTTGAGACTTTGAAAAATTTATTGTGTGTGTAAAGTATTCCTGGATAAAAAATGAATGTTTTAGTGAAAAGGCTGTTGTGGCCTAAATGTCAACTTCCTTAATAATTTGAGACAAATGATTAAAATAGAATCAAGAACTATTTTTGCACAGTTCATCAATAAAGTAAGTTTGGGAAAAAATACCATTGGTCTTTTATTAAGAATGGAGTAGTACATTACATATCATCAATCACATAGCATTCCATCATACCACTGTATTATTTTAGCAGTGCTTAGCAACCGCTTAAGACTAAATTATTCAAGTACTGTATCTGCTCTCTCAATTAGGCAAGACTGTTTTTCCTTTTTTAGTGAACCTTCAGCCTGCAAATGGTGATTTCAAATAAAAATTAAATTTAATTTTGGCCAATTAGCGTACCCGCCGCCATGAAAAAATGAAAATTTCAGGAAAAAAATAAAAGTTTTACTTCATTTTTATTACTCCTTCCGCTTCCTTGAAATCTCCAAAGATAAGTAGTGTATAATTCTTTCAAACTATATAAATTTAAAGCATTTAAAAATTTTATATTTTTATTTTCTCCTCTGTCTGGATGTTTTTGGCAAAATTATTTGCTAAATAAGAAAACAAAACTTTATTTTTTTTCCACCCCCACTGATGGTTTTAAAAAAAACACAAGTTTGCGAAACAAGGTATAAAAAAAGCCTCGTATTAGTAACCATCTCAAGTTTGCGGATATCTCTATTATCAACTAATCATCTGAGCTACGTGTGGAGTTGAATAGCTTAGTGGTTGAAACATATGCCCTCTAATCCCCAGGGTACTGGGTTAAATTCTTGTGGCAGCAGAACTTTCTCTTACTCCCTAAGAGGCTTCGCTGATAAAAGCATCACATTATTTCATGTATTTATAGACCGCCACTGAATATCAGCCAGCTTCTCAGACATGCTGGAAGGGACAAAGTGAATGGGAGAAAATGAATTTGGCACAAAGCATCCAATCCAGTGGCACATCTAGGGAGTGCACATGCCCCTCCAAAAATACCTGTGCCCCTGTTTCACCCCCCCCCCCACAAAAAAAAATCACTCAAGTAGTTAAAAATCACCTAAAATTACCTTATTTTACATCTTAGAGCCCCATACCTACAGTAATCATTGACCCCTCCACGTGACCTTTGTGCTCCCATCAGCTCCCCCAGGCGCCACAGATCAGATCATGACACAAGGTCCTTGGTTGTGAGTTCGGACCCTAGAGCAAGGGTGGTGCCAGAGAATGAGCTAGCTGGGCCTGGATCCAATTGTCTGGAACACCTCGCCCAACCGTCCTGGAGCTGTTAAATTATTTAGAATTCTGTAATTCAAAAGCCAGAGACAACTGGTCTGAGAGTCCTATTTTCGGGCATCTAGAGATGAAACCAATGTTCCACCTAGTTCCTTCGGTCATAGCATGGGTTCCACACCCTAATTATGAGTTACTCGCATTTTATTGTGTACCATACATAATTTAACAGGCGTATATTCGATTTCTGGTTTTTTTTGCTTAAATTTTTTTTTTGCTAAATTAACTTTCTTCTTGGTGGCGCTGTCCAGAATGAGAAAAAAAGTGCAATCACAAAAATTTTGTTTAATCAGCAAATTAATATTTTTAGTCTCATGACTCAGACCTTAATTTTTGTTTGACAACTAAGTATATGCTGGACTGTCAGTGAAATTTCTTCCCATCCTGATGCCATCACTGCCTACAGTAATATTACAGTACAAAAATTAAGTACAAAAAAACCAAATAATTTCACTTCTTGGAAAAAACATTTATTACCATACAAACTGCTTATCAAATGTTGGTTTAACAGACAATGATTGTGGCGCTGTAGATTGAGTGCCTACAAAAGCCATTAAACATATAACAGGGAACTACAAAAGACTACTATTATCATAGAATATATTTTGCGATACAATGATAAAGGGAATGATACAGTGATAATTTACTTTAAATGCAGATTTCAATGCCATATAAATCCAATAACTAAAACATAACCAATTGTTTGTATAGTTTGTATTTACATAAGAAAAAGCTCATATCATTAGTAGACCCCACCAACAATTATTTCTCATATTTCTTTACATAAAATTGGCTTTACAATTTTATTATTCTGCATTCCACATTTATGGGAAAAGGGACCAGAGAGAAAAATAATCTAAAACCCATATTTAGCTTAAGAGTTGATAAGTTTTTCTGTGACAAAAATATATTGTGGAGATCAATCAAAGGCTATTTATCGCTTTTATTTTCAAATTAGAACATATTTTGTCTCGCGGTATTATACATAACACAATCAATTGATAAATCATGTGATATTTCTTGAGACAATGCACCTCAAGAAACTTTTAATCTTTCTTTATATATCACTTTATGGAGGTGTTTTTCCACACCCTGTTTGATAGAGGCATGCTCTTAAATTCATTTACAAAAAAAATTGCATTAACATGCACAGTATATATAGCATACACAGAAAAAGTTAGTCCAGTCTTTCAGTTGACTTGCACCCAATTCATATTCCACCAATATTTTGCTCAACTTCAAAGCCAGTACCGGTACTAACATGTCATTAAAAATAATTTTACATACACTATTTTATATAATAACTACTTGGCCCTCTCAATCTATATACAAGGTTACTATGCAAAGTTTCACAGTATGAATCATCAATTACTTTTTTGTATTATTAGTTCTAAGAAACTTGGATAAAGCAGGAATTTTGTATATTTCAACAATAGGCAAAATGACTTGGTAAGGCTATGTCAAGTACAGTAAGGACTAGTAGTATGAGTTTAATCATATGTATACAGAACTATACTTTACAAGAGCTTAAATATATATCTACTTTTATAAATACATATTTTCTTTTATAACTACCTGAAAGATGTATTGTTCTGAAAAAATACAAATCATAAAAATCAAGTTTTAAAATAACTTTGATAAACATAAATATTATCAACTTGAACAAAACAATTAGAGAATATATATCCAGATACATAATTCAATAAAAGAGTGTCTATTTTCTATTTTTGTCTTAAATTTATGGGTCCTGTCAAGTTGACAATTTTTATGTTCTTCAAAATGAGCAAGTTTACTTCAAAATTGATCATTATTTTCAGAGAGAATACATCTCATAACTGTATCCTTCAGATATGTGACTTCCCACCAATCAGACATGATGAAATATGATACTGGCCTTCCTCCACTTAAAAACCACTTTTTAGGTTTCCATGGTCTTTAGCAGCTTTGGTCTCTACTAAGACACATTTTAGTTTGGGAAAACAAAAAAGTGGTTTTAATTGGAAATGGTCTTTAGAGGGATACTTGTATGCCTTTACCATTCAGAACTTGTGTCTGACGGTTCATTCAGGGCACCAAGACGAGTTCACGTCCACACCTCTCCAAACATACCATTATTATATTGCACGTAAACTCGGTGGCAGTGCTGGAAGTTCAGAGAAGAACCTGAACCAAAGATTTGTTTGCGTTTCATTACACAGTTGATTGGAATGATGTTCATTATGGTGGTGCCCTCTATGCTTTAGCATGTGGGCAACTAGTTAAAAACCTTGGCAGTCAACGTGTTAAGTCACTATACATATCTGATATTAAACTACTAAATGAAAAACTTTTTGCACAAATTTTTGTTCAAAAATATTTTCACTAGTCTTATCTCATTTCAGGAGGTGCAATGTGACTCATGTGGTGGAATGTCACATACCAATATATGATAATGTGCACATGTGTACAGGAACCAAGCATATACACACATAAATAGACTAAACATATTTAACTACAGGGGTCATCCAATTATTCATCATTTTTCACAAAGAGTTTTAAAAAAACATACGCTAGGGCGTGGGGGTACCCTTTTTTATGAAAATTTTAAAAATTACAAAAATATTTTCATTATGCACTCTAATGGGAGGAAGAAATGCGACACAGAAAACATTCTCTTGAAAATGATGCATACATGAATGACATTCCCTCCCCCTTTAGTATGCGAGTTTAAACATTCACAACATACATGTACTAAATTCCACCAAACACAGGATACTCTCATGTGGAGTATTTTTATCTGCTTTTAGTATACTGCATGCTGCATTCATTTTATTTTCAAAAATTATTAATGAAATTTTGTACAAGTATATATATATATATATATATATATATCTATAAAAAGAGCAAGGTTAATAATACCATAGGTCAGTAAGTTTTAAAGAGCAGGTGACAAACACGTTATGAATATCAGTCAGTAGCAAGTTTTTACAGTATATATATTTTTTTACTGAAAAAAATGATACGTAAATATAACTATATTTGTACTGACAATACAACCATATTTTAAATTGACACAAATCAGAAATCATGAGAAAGTTAATTTGCGCCCCCACCCCCAGAAAACTCATCCCTAGCGATCTCCCCCCCTTGACAAGCTCGCCCCTTAACAAACTTTCCCCTATAAACTCACCCTTTAACAAACTCGCTCAGTGACAAACTTCCCCCTTAACAATTGTTAGGGGCGAGTTTGTCAAATGGGGGTGGTGGGTCTGTAAGGGGGCACGAGTTGGCTGGAATCCGAAATAATGTCTGTTATGATGGGTGGAGCTTGGGATCATCAACAGAAAAAAATGCAGACAAGATTTCCTAACTAAATATGCAGGACTGTTCATTTTCAGGTGCATTCACACCGAATCCAAATTTTCAGATCAGGACTGATCAAACATAATTGAAGCTGTGTATAGGAATAGGGACGCTGGCATTTAGCGCTTTGGAAATGCGGTCTAAAGTGTGGTTCAGATCCGATGTAAATGCAGCTTAAGAAGACAGAAGAGAAAAATTCTAAAAAAAATATATAAATCAGTTATGAAAATTGATTTATAATACACTAGATAAATAACAGAAGATAAATATATACAAAAAAAAAATTATACAACAAAATTGAGCATTACACATGTACTTCTTGTGCCAATCTTCATCCAAGAAAAAAAAAATTGATGGGACACTCTTTTACAAAATACTTTTAATTTACTGTTAATGAACACCATTGACTGCTGTATTCTTTGATGTAGTAGGGTTGTTGACTTTTACTTGTTCTTCCTCATCATCAGAATCATCAATAACGATTGGATCCTCGCTACTTGTCACTATTTTCTTGGGTTCACTTACTGTTGCCGTGTTTTTCCTGTAACAAAATGACTCTACTATCGACGATCCCTTGGGACAAATAACCACATGCCACGCCATAAATGAAGCAGACTGCGTGGTAAATAAACAACGTTGGCATTTTAACGTTGCTACATTCTTGGTGCGATTGTATGTCTTTGAAACTGGATGTAAGACAGGTGGAGGTCGTTCACTATTATGAAAAATGTTACTATGGGAGCTAAAAGATCTTTGGCAATATGTATGATAACGGCATTTTCTACACTTAAGTACATATCTCCGGAAATGGTTCTGGATGTTGGCGCGCGCACCGCACTCACAGCATCGGAGAGGACCAGAAAATTCAGGAAGGCATTTAGCAAATGACAATGCGGTTGAATTGGCAGATGTAGGGCTAGGCTGTACTGTCTTTTGCCTCTTTGCAGGTGACTGAGTTGGTAATTGCGGTAGCTGTCTTTTGGCAGTTTGCTTTGTTGAAGATGAGGTAGCAGAAGTTTTATTTGACAATTTGTGAATGATATGATCTTTTGATGTGTGTTCCCGAAAATCCTGGCTGTTTAAAAATATTAGCTTACACATCCTGCAGTGACCCTTTGAGAGGTTTGTTGATTGGTAATGCATCTGGCAATGTTTGAAAAAGCTGCGTACATCTGCCATGACTTTGAGGCATAAACGACAGAGAAGAAATTTAGTACGATCATGCTTCTTCAGAAAATGTTGCAAGATATCCTGATAAACTGACGTCATAAAACCGCATAACTTGCAAACATACGGCATCTGAAGCGGTGTGTGTTTTTTCTCGAGGTGTGCCATCAACGCAATTTTATTCGCAAACGAGTACTCACAAAATTTACATTTAAACCCACTATTGAAATGGACTCGCACTTTATGCACAGATAAATCTTCCAGACTTGGGAAAGCCTTGAAGCAATACTCGCAAGAGATGAGCTTCGAAAGACGGGAGTTTTTCACTCGCTCAACCTCAAAATGATCCTTGATATGACGCATGAATACAATGTTCGACGAAATAACTTGATTGCACTGCATGCACTTGAACGTGTAATGTCCTCTAGATTGGCCATATGTAGGAGTACCTTCTTTAGAACCGTAGTAAGTAAGTTCTATGAATTTGCCAGTGTTGTCTGTTGATTCAATCGTGCTTAAAATTTCTGCAGGTGGGGGTGTGGCAACTACATTCTGTTTTGTTTTAGGATTTGCCGTTGAGGTATGTGGTGTACTTGCACCGATCAATACATTTTGATAAGAAACTTGGACTTGAGAATTAGTGTTGGCACTGATTTGCTTTTGGGGTTGCACAAGCACAGGAGTTGAAGGAAGAATTATTGATTGGCTTGTCGGCTGCCTTAGTAGTGTCTGTTGCTGTTGGGGCACTAACAGACGGTAGTCAACATTTTGTACAGTCTGATTTTGAGATGAGGTAGACTTACTTATGGTGTTATTCAGGTTCTGGTTTAGTACTGGAACCACACGATAAGTAATACTATGTGGTTGCATCACTGGAACCTGCTGTACCACTTTTGGGGCCAGCGATGTGACAGATTGGATACGTGGAAGCACTTGCATTTTTGAACTGGCTACAAGAGGCTGTAAACTTGGGCCATCAGATCGGATAAATTTTGAATGCAACTCTTGAGAGCCATGATTGTTTATAACAAATAATTCCACTGTCTCTTCAGGTTTCCTTATCTTCTCTACTAGTTGATGTAATTGGGCTTCAAAGGTTGTAGTAATTGTTGCCAAATTAGTTATATTATTTTGTTGATTTGCTGTTATCTCCTCATCTATGCATAGCATTTCCAAATCATCATTTTTATCGATTTTAATTATTTCTGTAGCCATATTCCTGAGAAAGAAAAAAAAAAATAATACAATAATTATAATAATTAAAAATTTAAGATTTTGGAATAGGAACTTTATACAGAAAGTCTGAAATAACAATGCTAGCCTTTTAAATTCTAACACTAGTGTCCCAAGTTCATTTGCGAAGGTGTTGACTGTAGTGTGTGGCTTACTACAGCCATCTTTTCAAATTAGATTATTTTCACCAAGATGAAGGGAAACTCAATATTGGCTGTTCACACTAGATTTTACTTACGGTATTGTCAAACTGATCAGGTAGAAAAATTCCAAACTGAATGAAGCCTTTAACACAAATTACATAGTTGAAGCTGTCTTCATTTGTACACACGTCTGTGGTCAACTCATTTCCATAAAATTCAGAGAAAACTTCTCAGATTTGGTCATAATGATCCATGACCAAAGATCTTGTGGTGATTAAATTTTGAAGGGTTATGGTCAAAGGTCAAGGTCACAATCAACGAAAAACTACTTTTTTATATATAACAGCTTACAGCCAACAATTTTTATCAGAAACTCGTCAAACTTGGTCACAATGCTCTATGACCAACAATCAAATTAAAATTAAAATTTTTAAGTGTCAAGGTCAAAGGTCAAAATTGACAAAACTATTTTATATAACAGCCTTGAATGCGCAGATTTCATCAGAAACATGTCAAACTCGGCCACAATATTCCATGACCGAAGTTCTAGAAGTCACTAAATTTTGAAGGGTCAGGGTCAAAGGTCAAGGGCACAAAGCACGAAACACTATTTTTTTATCTGTCTGCCGTATGGACATGTGTTTTTGTGCTTACAGAATTTTGCCGAAGAAGTGTAACAAAACATACTGGCACTAATTTTAAATGATACATGTGGAAACAGTTGGTCGAGTGGTTAGAAGAGCGTTTTCCACACTATTGATCCTGGGTTCGAATCCTTTTTCCATTATCTTTATTTAATTGTCTCTACTAAACTTAACACCTTATTACCAGTAAAGCCATTTAAACATCAGCACTGCACTGGATACATTTTTTTAATGGGGACAAATATGCATGGGAAATTTATAAATTGGAGCATTATGATGTTGGCAGATGTATGCACTCTCAGAGTGCACTCTAGTTTAATTATATTTTGTTTGTTGGCCACTCTTGATAGGTCGACATTGTGAATATCCATCACTCACTGAATACAACTGAAATATAATTAGTATACTGTAGAATATTAATTATTGTTATACAATAATCACTACAAATTATTGCTTAGAATATCACTTTTTTTAAATTCTGAATTTAAATAAATACAATAATAAAAATTATGAATGAGGACCTCACCAGTTGGTAGCCTATCAAAATACGATTTGACGAAAGTATGGATTTCAGTCAACTCAGATTATTATCGAGCAGGAGAAAGGCAACATGGTTCATGCAACAAAAAGCACACTTGATTGGTACTGTAGTAATTTATTATTTATTTTATGTAATTTTTAAAACCAAACTGTACCCTATGCCGCGTACGCGTAGCAGACATTAGTTTGTTCTTCTAGGGCCAGCTTGAGGGCGCGGCACTAAGGTGTGTAAATAAGGTAGATGGTTCGGCAGGCGCTAACCTTTAATAGCCCAAACACACTTAACGTTTCAGCCAAGGGCCGCCTTAACTACAGCCAACTCAAAACGACCGTTGCGTTTGTGGTTAGTAAGTTTAAGTCGGTCCAGGGTCGCACTGCGAAAATTCACATTTCCTCCTTTGTGATGGGGTTTTTTGTGTGAGATGTTATGGTATAAGATGTCAAAATTGACTGCCATCCAAGTCTCGCATTGCGTGCAAGACCTGAGCCAACTTTAAAGTCAACTTTCAAGTCGCCTCTGGGTCGGCTTAAAATTTATTTATTTTTCCCATTTAAATTGTGCAGATGATGCCTAAATAGGCTCATATTTCAATTTCAACGGAAAATTACTAGGAAATTAGGTGGGCAGAATCGAAAAACTACTGCATATATATTAAGATTAGGTCAAAGCCTAATTTTTCAAAATTTCAGTAACAGATAGGACTAGACCTAACTAAGCCCCCTAGGGGGCTAGGCCTAAGCTTAAGTTACATTACAGACAGTCCCTAGCTACTACACTAGGCTAGGTTCCACCTAGGGCCAGCCCCAGGCCCTAGTGTACTACTAGCCTAGGCTAGCCTTGCATAGGCCAGCCCTAACCTAGGCCTATTCTATGCTAGGCCTAGGCTAGTGTGGAATATTAATCGTGTGTAACTATCAACTACCGTAGGCCTAGGCCCAATTAGTATGTAAAGTAGTCTTACTCTTAGATAACCCTAGCCTAGTTAAGTTTAGCCTCGATAAGCCATAGAGGGGCCACCAGGCATTCTATGAATAGTAGGCCCTATAAACGTGATAAACTGGCCCGCCCTGCCGCCTAGGCCTAGGCTAGCGCTAGCATCTCAAACACAAAGCCCACCTTCTTTCTTCTTTCACCAGTAGATTTGAATCTAATCAAACATTCTCTATCGACGCTGCACGTAACGACGTAAGTCTAATGGTCTAACAATATATGTCTCTAAATACAATATACCTTAATATCGCTCACAAACAATGGTCGACTTTTCAAATATGTAACGCGGGAACACAAAAATTATTTTATGCATGCAAAACAACACTCGCCACCCACCGAGCCTAGTCTTTGTTGAGACTGTCGCGGCGATGTTGGCAGTCAGAGCGCTGTGTGTTATGCGCAGCGGCAGCTAGCATTCGTGACCCCCGCGTGACATGTGTGCCCCGAACTTCTTTCTGCACCTATGCAAATGAGGCACACACATGCGAAATTATAAATTGGTGACACTGAACAAATAAAATCTAGTTTTCCGTTCAGAAAAAATACAGAATACATACTGTCAAAAACAATTATAAACTTGATGGCAGTTGCATACTACAACTATACGGTAATTAGGCCTAATAAAGTGGTGATGAGATCAGACCTCAGACAATAAAAAAAATGGTAAACCGGTTAATTATCCGGTTAATTATTCAGATATATAATATCATTCTAATGTATAAATGTGAATGGAAATGATGACTTTTATGTGACAAAACAGAAAAAGTTCAACAATCTTTCGACTACACGGAGTATTCCATATTTTTTCTGCAGTTGACCAGTATCGTTTACTAGACCATACACAGCTGATATATACTTCCTGTATAGGCATTCAAGCGTAGTGCATGATTATGGAAGATTCATACGCCATTCCATTCACACATACTGCAACCTTGTAAAGTATGTACATCAAACAATTATTTTACTATATTGATATTCTATTGAAACTGAAATATGTATGCACTATGTGGGCAAGTTTCTTGTAATTCGAACCATATGAACTGCAACGAAGACTTCGACAACTGTGCTATTTGTCGCACGCGAATGAGGATATGAGTGATATAAGATTATCACGCCCTTCGTGCATGATCAACATTTTGGAAACTGACCAATCAGCGACACCGCTGTACTCGGCGATCAATCCCTAGGCTCCTCTACTACAGGGAAAACATGATGATTTTATAGTATACGAGGCGGAGATCATACATGCAGTAGGAAGAACTGTAGAATTCCTACTTCTGCAATTCGGTCAAATTCAATTGTAGGCCACATAACCAGGAATCATACTATTTTATTCTAAAGCTAGCCAAATATTTTACATGCTCTTATAGTATGATAAATCACTTTTAGGCCTAGTATGTATCGTCGTAGTCTAGCATTCTTCATAATGGCATTTTGGCAAAAGTGATTGTCATAACGTCAATGATTTTTCCATCAGGATCTTTGTTACTGTATTAGTATCTTGTATTGGTTGTCTCTGGACACAGACTTGTCAGATGATAAATTAATGTGAAAATCAAGTGACCTATAAATTTCATCCTGTCCAGTTTGTTTGAAATTCAAAGCTTACAACGCTCGTAACTACCTGAAATTTAAGCAACCCATATTTTGCACTCAAGGTGCTACGGACATTTTGTATTATTTACTACGGATATTTTGTCTGTTTTCACGAATATACAAACCTTTGACTAAAAGAAAGTTTTGAGAAAAACGCATTTGAAGTGGATTACTTCACAAAACAAAAGTTTTATTAGGCCTATCAAGATATCGACAATTTACATACAGTATTTGTCTACATACGTTTAAAATAAGATGAATCATTAAACAATTCAAATGTTCAATTTATTTTTTTTTAAAATTTTAATTAACCTGTTAATCAGCGTGAAAGTTTGTGTTTGTTAAGATATATAGGGATGTATTAGTTTTAAAAGAGAGATATTGGTTTTTAATAGAGATATATCAGTTTTAAATAGAGATATCTCTATTTAAAAATAAGATATCTCTATTTAAAACTATGATATCTCTGTTAATATATTATCTTTATTTAAAACTAAAGTATCTCTATTTAAAATAGAGATATCTCTAATTGAAATAGAGATCTTTATTTAAAACTAAGATATTTTAAATAGACATATCTTAATTTTCGGATCTTAGTTTTACATAGAGATATCTTAGTTTTAAATAAAGATCTCCTAAATAGAGACGTCTTTCGCAGTGGCGGCTCTAGGATATATTTTCTGGGGGACGAAGTTGTCCGACAGGGGGGACTTGAGCTCGTAGGCTCGAGCTGGAGGAAGGAGTTGAGAGGAGGTTCCCCCTGCCCAAATGAGATTTTTTTAAAAGAATCAACCTCTGGATCGTGGCCGGAAATGGCACTCTCAGACTGTGACAGACATATGTGTTGGCTTGGTGTGGGCCTATTTGTATATGTTTTATGGTCTGATTGCCCGACGAGCTCTGTCCGGCGGGGGGACTTGACCTGTCCAGTGGGAGGCTTCAGCCCCCTGCCCCCCGCTGGCGCCGCCACATCTTTTGCCATAGTACAGCCACGTTTGTGTCTCTTCGTGTCAGACACAAAATGTATTTTTTAGACCATTCTAGTCTAATTAACTAAATAATGTAGTTGCAAGCTTACGTGAAAAGGTAGAGTTCGATGTAGGCATATAATCATAATGTAAGAAAAAAAAAGGATTTGTAAGCTTCGTGGTGTCAGACGATTTGAAGACACGGCTCTGAAATGCAATTTACTAACTTGAGAAGTCGGCGTTCTATAGGCCTTTTAAACAAGCATAAACGAATAGAGATACAGCCAATATCAGTAAATGTTCTACGGGACCATCACCAAAATCATCGATGTACTGTAACTGTATTTATTTTTCGGACTTTCCATCTAAAGCTTTATTCTTTAACAACAATCATTTTTTTAGCGTTTGAAGTTCAATCGTCATTCAACTGAGTACGGTACATTTTAACGTAATATAGCGTTGCGGTTTGATACAAAATTAAATATAGTTTTCTTGATATACGTATTTATAACAGTCTGACTAACGTTGCAAACGTAGGTTGCTGCAACTTTGTGGTAACAAATTTTCTGACAACCAACCACAACGCAACGTTCGCGAATGTTGATAAAATTAACGTTTTGTGTTCTGGGAAATAAATACAAGAAAGCTGGTATTATTAGATAAAAAAAAAGTTAGTCATTCACCCTGACACACACACTGAAAAGTCTTTTTTTTTTGCATATGCTAGATGATTTTAATAATTATTGTATTCTTCATTTAAAAAAAAATTTCAACTTGTAGTTTACCAAGTTTTATCAATATCACTGCAGAGTTTTGGTAATGTCTAGTTGAAAAGTATCTCTAGTTTTAGTTCTTGTGGATTTTGGTCTATATAGATGTTTTACATGATAAAACAGGAATAGTTTTCTTCATTTTCACTAAGACGTAAATTTAGTCCTTTACATAAAGTACTCTATCCAGTGAACTTAAAATATAGTATTGTCCTTTCTTGTTTCCTCAGTAATTTCAACTTTTTCATTATGTTCCTATCCTTGCGAGATAAATTTCATGCAAACATTTGACTGACATAATAAAAGGATCGGATTTTATTTATTAGAGATTCTTAATCTTTCAACATTCGTTTTAAAAAATCGTATTGGAAAAACTTACAAAGAAAGATTTCGTTGATGATGATAACGTCATTTTCTGACCACAACGTTCGAAGTACTGTAGCTATCATTTAAGTCAAATATTGAATTAACATTAGGCTAAATTTAAATCAAACTAACTTGTTAATAGTTTTATAATCACCAGTGGGTGGAGTTGGCAGGTTTGAGTATCGTACTATAGTTTCCAAAAAGGTAAAATTGCACTTGATGAAAATCAGTAATCTAAAAAAAAAAAAAAAACACCCAACATTAATAGAGTAGAATTACTATAGATATACACCAAAATATATTAACAACTTAACATTTATATGTGACCAGTAACACCCTAAATATAACGTTACAGGTCTACTCTAGGGCCAATTAGTTTAAGTTCTAGTCAAATTCATTTTATTGTCCGATGAATCTATTCTCTCCATGTAACCCAAAAGTTGACCAAATACCGTAAAACCTTGAATAGAAGCCCTGGGCTTTTTGCGAGCTTTTGATGGGCTTCTTGTCGAGATTTTGGGAATTATACTAATAGTATAAAACAATAAATATGCCAATGTTATAACATCAGTCTGTATCATGGAGTGTATTACCGACATTAAATCACCAAACTCGTATAAAACAAAGCATGTTTTTAATTAATTTGTATGTTTGAAATTCATGTACAATGGCCTACTGTATAATCTCCAAAAGAAGCCAATGCTATATGTTGGACTTCTTTTCGAGAGGGTGGTGAGTGGGTGGTGACTTCAATTCGAGATGGGCTTCTTTTCGAGATTAAGTCCAGTTGGCTTCTATTCAAGTTTTTATGGTAGTTTCCCTCATCCATAGTCGGTTATTGGATCATCTCTACTGTACTGCTTTCATGACCTTTATGGATTTATTCATTTCCTCAATCTTAATCCCCGAATTTTCTCAATCTTGAGTGGGGATATTCGCCACATATTTGCTTGATATTCGTTAGCAGCCCGGGCTTACTCTTGAATAGTGCCGTGAAAACATTATCCGGTGCTGAATGCAGAGATGTACGTCGCCACAACCGTATGGTGCCATATTAACTGAGATGGAAGTAAAATGGAAATATTCTATTAGAATGTATAACTTGAATTATATATGCAAGTATTAATAATATGTTTAATTTGCCCTAAGCGGGATTCGAACACTAGAGAGATGAAAACACAGACGATCGGACAGGATAAAAAAACATTTATTTAACGCAAAACGCAAATAAATAAAGCTAGAATATGAGTATGGTAAAAAAAAATACTAAAGTGTACACCTGAAACTATATCAAGCCTCAAACAAAAAGGAAGCTAATCAATTTAATGCACTTTAAAAGCAGGATCAAATCGAGTTGCAATTCAAAATGAAGTAGGCCTACAGCTATTGCCCAAGGCGTCTGAATTTTAGGCCACACCTGTAGGGCTTATACAAATATCTTTGTAAATTAGTAAATTACAGAAACAGTGCTCGAATAATAGGAACAATCGATTTTATGATCATTATAAGCATACTCTTCAACTGAAAGATTCTACACAGTTGTCTAAAAAATACCTCATACGGCGGGATTCCAACCTGTAGGGGACCACTCGCAGTAATGTTGCACGGACTCATGGACATGGCCATCATCATGTATGACAGACTACAGGGGAGTCAGCAATTCTAATTTACAGGCCCATCTGTAGTTAACTTCCTTAAAAACAGGCGGGTTAACTGAGATATCCTGTGGCGTAACGGCGAGTCAGGGGGGCCCGGGGGCGAGAAGGTGTTTGGGCCCTAGTAAAAATTTTCGCCACGAATTGGGCATAGGGGATGTGTGTTTGTAAGGGAAAATTTTCTCTCCCAAAAGAGTAATAAAGAGAGACTGCATTATAGGCAATGCTATTTTTCATGATAGGGCCTTGTGCGACTATTCTGCTATTATTTAACTACGGAATCAATTTGAATGTTTACAAATTGTAAATTTAGTCTATTTACACTGCTGTCTGCACAGTGTCATACTTAAGCCTGTTTTCCACTAGGCGAATTTATTCGCGCGAATCGAAAGAGTCGGTTCATGCGCATGCGCATTCACATTCCTATCGGAGTTTTTGCTAAGCGAAAAAATGCACAACCAATCAGAACTCAGGAAACGAACTGACGCTTTGATTCGCGCGAATAAATTCGCCTAGTGGAAAACAGGCTTTACGTATCGCTATTCACGCATCGTTACATTCAGATACAAAAATATAATTATCAATTTTGTTATTTTCTGTAATGAATATTAAAAAGGAATCTTACATCACATTAACCTCTAAAACTATCGTTAAGCCAGTAGTTAGGCATTGAATTTGCCATGAGTTGCAATCCAACAACCAGCTCTACTCCCTGAGCCCATGGTCCATATTTGCATATGACTGTACCCCTCATCCCTAATCCTGGATATGGCTCCGGAACACACACACACACATACACACACACACAAAAGTCAAGGTAGAAACAATACAAGAAGGTAGAAAAAAGACAAGGTACAAAAAGAGAGAAAAGAAAAGTACATTTTCCAAACAGAATAAGGTCCTCGTTTTTTGGGGATTCTTTTGCATTTAAAACCATAGAAAGTTTCTGTTCCTGTCCTTTGAAGCATTCCAAAAAAACTGGGGACCCTGTGGTACTGGGGATTGGGCGTTTGCACAAGATAGCACAAAGGCATTACACCATTGGTCAAAGCTGTGTATAGGTAGCAGGGGCCCTCCAAGGCCCCTTTAAGACTGGTTTCATTAAAATCGCTACAGTGTTTTCAGTGCAATCGTTGTATTGTGAGCAGTCCCCGACGCAATTTGATTTGACCCACCAATCAGCATCACCAAAAGCTGTCAGCGATAGCGTGTAACGATTGTATGGAGTTCAGCTAGAGAGTAGGAGCCCAGAGCTGCGCCCCCGAGAGCTCATGGGGATTACATGGGGATTCACACGGAATGCACCTTTTACAGAACTGGAATGACCTATTTTTGCTTCAGGAGTTTCTTCGGTATATTCATTTAAACTCATACTCATATAAATATACATAAAAACTCCTTTTTATCTTGATAGGTAATTTATTTCAATAAATAATCGAACTTATTAATCAATACAAACTTATTTAATTCACGCATTTTGTGGGACGACTAAATCAGGAAGTGTTTGGCATATTTTTTAGGAAATCTATACTGATTATTAACGTAATATATGAAAACTGATTCATTTACAATCTCTTCATCTATGTAATTAATGCTTTCATTAACCATAATTTTCAAAGAATTTAAATGTACACATCTATTTTACAATCATTGATTATGCAGATGAAAACAAAAAACTTATAATGTAAACATAATTATAAATCATTTTTTTACACAAATATGAAAAATGGATGGTTTAGTTTCCCTGACTGATATCAACTAAACATACTTCAGCAAGAACATAAACAAAAAGAATATGATTGGGTGTCATTACATATGCTACTTAATGTGATGAATGAAAAAATATATACTGTACTGCTATATTTGATTTCATGAAAACAATTATGCAAATTAGAAAGCAGTGGGTATATGAATACCAAATATATTACTACAATGAATATGCTATAGC
>NW_022696369.1:2378936-2440643 GCF_011630105.1 Anneissia japonica
ATATTATATATTATGGGAAATTTAAAGCATCAGTATCACCAATAAACAAATTTATGCAAATTAGAAGAACTCGGAGATAAAAAAAATTGCTATAGTTTGTGAAATGAATATTAATAGTACTACTTTAAGATTATGTATAAGTCAACCAAACAAACTAGAAGACAGCAGCAAAGTTTAAGAGAGCTTAAATACCAAATGAGAATTGATTGTAATTCATCTCACAATACTGTACCAATACTTTTTCCTGACATTTTTCCTTTGGAAAAGGTGATACAAAATGTTACTACATAGTTATGTAACGTTACAGTCATTTGTCAATGTACAGCGCAGAGGAATAAAACTCATCACTGCTATACATGGTTTTGTATTACAGCTAACCTCATTTAGATCACAAATCATATAAACTGATATGAGGATCTGAGAGAAATATGTATTTTTCATATGTATACCTGATTCCGATTTGGCCTACTTCTTTTATAACCAAGATTTCAAGACAAAACTTTTCTGTCCTTCACCCAAAACGAGGGGCTCATGAGTAAGTAATTACATGATATGAATTATGAATATTCATTACAAAAGCATCATGAATATTTACAATAAATCAATTACTGTACAAACTAATTTATCAGCCAAGGTAAACTATGTGAGGTGAATATGAATATTATGCCAAAGAGTATAGAACTGACGTGGTTTCATTGCAACATAATCGTATTTCAAAAAGTGCTACCACGAAGGGGCATGTGTCCTACAAATGATGAATTTCGAGCAAATTCTATTTAAATTCTAATAAGGTGCCCCTATCTTGTGGTATTCCTTTTTTCAATGTTTCATTGTTTGTATACAAAATGAAGGCAGTTAGACCTCTTGCAATTCTATACTCTTTGAATATTCATTATCATGAATATTCATATGAATAATTAAGAGTATATTATGCAAGTTGCTGAATAATTACTCAACTAAATCAATAATGGTGTCAGACGAAATTGTGCTGAAATGAAAATTACATAACTTGGAGAAATTATTATGATCATAATATCTGTTTTCTTTAAGAGTCAATATTACAAACTTTTCAAAATGAAGGATATATTTGAATACAAAAAAGAATTACTTTCAAATTGTTCATGTTTCAATTTTTTTTCATAATTAATTCCATCCAATCATTGTATTTGTAAGTTCCATCACTTGTCATTTGAATAAAAACAATTTATTTACAACTTAGCTTTTCAAAAGGAAAATCAATATAAAAACAGAAACAAACAGCTGAAATTTAAGCCTCATTCCATATTACAGGGTAAACAAAACAACTTCAAACTACTGAGAATATAATTGTGTGGAATGTCCCTTTGATTTTTCTGTATGTATATGGAAATGGAAGGGTCATAGTTCATGCATGGAAGATTACTGGAATGTGTGTTCCTTGTTTATGTGTTGTCTAATTTGTTGGAATGAACTAAAATTCATTATGCAAATTTCTATGGATGTATAAACAAAACACAAAGCTTTGTAAGTTTTCAAATATTGCCTGTAATATGACCATACCTCAAAAAAAAAAAAAAAAACTCAACAATTACTTATTGAATAAATTCTGATAACATTTTTTAGATTTTGGAATACATCCATCAATTTTAACTCTGAGTTACCAAACAACATAATTCAAACAAATATTATACTGTAGGCCAAAAGCCCCAGCACCAATTAGTTATTTAACAAAAATCAAGGAAAGACTTCGCAAACTTGTACATATATTTTACTGATATATAAATTTGCTTGATTCACATACCACAAAAACGATAGCTAGTACAATACCAGCCTAAATAATTATTTCTGTATATAATCATATTTTGAATAATATACTTTTGTGGGTGTCATAGTTTTCCTGACAACTCATATCTTTTTTATTATAAAATATTCAGATATCAAACATAAATTAATAACAAATTAGTTTACTATATGACCAATTCCAAATCTGCTGGTAAAAGTAATACAACATTCTCATTATAATCTATTAGTATGGAGTTTAAAAATACTTCATTTGTTAGTATTGTCTCTTATTAACACACAACAAGCCTGGTTAAATTTAACACTAAAAAAAATCTAACAAGCTTCATAATTTTATATACAACGAAGCTTTAATATTGTTCAATGAAATATCTTTCTTTCATAAATTTCAGTGAACAATCAAACTGTTATATGCTATTGATTACCATATCAATAATAATATGTCACTTAATTTGCGATTGACAATTATGCCATGATTGACGTCTTAAAAATCCTGATTATATGATTACCAGTAATAATTACAGGAATCTAAGGTACAACAAAACTATGTGAGACAACAAACACAGTGTAAGATATCAGTTCTATTTCTACTCCAATCATTGTATTAACAATAATTTTTATTTAAAAAAAATCACATATATTATTCTTGCTAATAATTTTCAAAAATATAATACTTTGGACTGATTATACGCTCGGCTAACGACTTGATGATTTGGTAGATGTTGTCAAGCCATAATGTCTAAGCGTTTACCTTTTCTTTTGCATTGTGGGGCTGGGTTAATTTCGTGAATGTTTTTGGTGCAGATTGTTGCTTGAATGCTGCTACCATTGAAATCAAGACTGAACCTTTGAATGGAAAGCGAAAACAAAATTGAAGTTAGAAACCACGAGGAAAATATGGTCAACAGGCAAAATAAATGTTAAAATGGTATAATCAGGTCAACTGGTCACCAGTCTTGGCAGATTGACTTGCAACAGGCCAGTAAGAGGTTAACAGTCCTAATAGGTCAAAAGTTCAATCTGCCCAACAGTTCAAGGGCCAACAAGTCAACAGTCAATATGAACAAGCCAATTCATATGAAGTTTATAAAATTTGTTCACTGCAAACATTAACCACTCTAAGTGATTTTCTCTGTCAATATTTTAATCAGTCTGTCAATCTGCATAGATTAGATATTTGACATTTTACATTTAAAATATCAACTGACAAGTAATCATGTACAGTAGTCAAAATCCTACCTGTCAGCTATCTTAATGACATTCTCTTTGTTGGTTTCCATTTGCACAGCGCGACTAAACCGAGTCAGAATTTCTATAACATTCAGCGAAATGAAAACAAAGTCACCTTTCTTGGTAAACTCTCCACCCTGAAAAAAAACAAGGGATCACGATAATCAAGAGTGGCGGTATATATCTTTAGTGCTAGACTGGTAGTCCTGATTCAATCCTTGCTCTTATTTCACTATTGCAATTTCTACATGTCAGATCAGACAATGTTTGATGAAACATTTCTGATTGACTTCCAATAAGACAGATAGTATGACATTTGAAGATTCTAAAACAAAATTAAATAATAGTACTTGCCTTGGTTACATGGACAACGAAAACACCATCGCTGTAGGGACTACACGTAATGCTTGTGATCTCAGTGAGGGGAATACGATATTTGGTAAGGAGCGACTTTTGGTCCATCACAAGGAATGACTTGGAACTAAGAACCAGAAGCGTGTGCGTGATCTACAAAATAGACAAATGTTCCAAACAAAAAGAAACAAATTATTAATGATCAGTGAATTTTTAATTACAGGGCTGATTAATTGAAAAATAAATTTCTGTTACATTAAAAGACAATTCCATAATTGTTTAGGAGTGATCTATTTAAAAGAAAAAAATTGGATAATTTGGTCGGCAGGTAGGTTTTCATGTATTGTGACTATTCATTTATAGAAAAAGAGCAAGCTATGCATATTATGAGCTTATCCTTCTACCTTTCCATTGTTTCTGTTAACTTTATCAACAACATCGGCGAAAATTATCTTCTGGTCATTAGTTTGCACAGCCAGCTTGCTATATTTGGTGTTGATTCGTAACCGCACGTAGTCACCACGGAATTGCACGGGTACTCTATAAAATAGGAAAGTTTAGGAATCAATCAATCAATCTATTGACAATAATGTTCAACTATACCAGGGGTTCTCAACTATATCGCAAAAGGCCCAAAATTGTTCATTAAATAAATTTTAAGGGCCACTGGAAGAGGTGTACTTTGAAGCATAGAGCCACCTGAGAGCCACAGGTGCGAGCTAGGGGAGGGTTAGTGAGGGGGATGTCCCCCACCCTAACTAGACATTTTTTAAATAAGCCGCTAGACGCTCATACAGGCCATCTTGACTGAAAGTGTGAGCAAAAACCTTTCAACAATAATGTTCTATATACTGAATAAAGAACTGCACAGAGCCGTATGGAACGTTACATTCCACAGCAGGCCTGCACTACTGTGTGAGAGAACAAAAGTTTGCGTGTTAATTCTTTTCTTTGCTGTTTGCTGTGATAGTTCTTTCGATTTAATTGATTAGATCGCTACAATTTGTGGCCTAGTTGGCAAAACAGAATGCAAAATTATTAAGGTTAGAAATCTAGGCCCAATCCTAACTCGCGGGCTGCACAACACACACTCACAGGCCTGAGATGGCCCGCAGGCCGCCAGTTCAGAACCCCTGAACTATACTGTATTTTGGGAAAAGACAGAAAAATTGAGAATGGAAAAATGTTGTCGGATTCAGTGCACATATCCAGAAAACTTCTCAAGGCTCTATTTTCCCTGGTCATTGGATAAAGCATCAATCAACACAACGTGCAACCTCCTCCGATCCCTGGGGAGTATACTAATGTATGAATTATTATATTTCTTTAAATTGAAATGTGACTTACGAGGCTGGATAACTTGATTTCTTCTCTTTGAATAGGTCACTGGCTGTGACCTTTGTCCCGAGAACTTCTCGTCTTGGTTCGTCAATTTGAATACGGTACATCGTTGCCTATGTTAAAAAGCAAGATATGACAACAATGTAATATTGTTTGATGTTTCTTTATTTTTTCACATTTAATTATGTTTCACTTACTGAAAATATTAATATTTTCTGTTAACATTTTAAAAATGTACAAGACAATATGATGTAATAAAAAACACATTTAATTATATAAATAGCACAAACATAAAATATTATAATACTATAATAATATTATCTTACCCTCCATCGTCGGAAAATATCTTTGAGTTTGGAATGTGTGGACTTATGCATGGGTGAACATGGTGGCCAGTTCCTGTCAAGGGGAGACATGGTAGGCAGCTGTGTTTTCAGTTTAAGCAAGTACTTGGAAATCTGGGGAAAAAAAACATGATAAAGGGACATTTTGTAAAATTACATATACCGTATTTATTTGAATAAGCATCCTGTTATGTATAAGCGTCCCCATCGAATAGGCACTCCCTCCTTATCTGCAATAAATGCCTCCCTCGAATAAATGCCATGAAGAGTTAAATAAATGCCTCCCTTGAATAAATACGGTAGTTGATCATCAAAGGTTACAAATTTCAGTAATTATAGTATGCAATTAATTATTTCTTTCATTTACTTTAAAAAAAATATTACTGAAAATATAATATAAAAAAATCCATCATTACATACCACATATCGTCTCATGAAAGCAATGATCTTTGGTGCTGCGTTGGAACGGAATAATTTCCTGTATTCCTTTCGTACCTATATTGGCCAAAACCATATCAAATATTAGCAACAAAATTATCTCCTGTCCATAAACAAAAAAATATGTGAAACAATGATTTTTGATGTTTTTAATTATAAATAGCTAAAATCATTAAATTCTATTCATCTTTAAAAATGACCTGATATAAAAAATTTAACTATATTCAATTAACACCAATATATGTAGTAATATATTGTTTATAAAATAAACATATAGAGTTACCCGCCAGCCAATGAAAAACTTCTTGATGATTCCTACAGCCCACATACACTTGGCTTCATACCGCAAACGTTTGTATTCCTTCCGCGCAAGGTATCCACGCCACAAGGAAGTGATCAAGATGCATGATAGTCGCATCTTCTGGTACTTTGACTTGGCTTTGTAGCCCTTGTATTGTGCAGCTATCAGGGTCACGCTCTGTCGCATCTTCTGGTACTTTGTGCGATCCCTCCAGCCTTTGTAAATCTTTTGTATTAACGTGGCAAGGTAGTGCATGCGTAAGTGACGACGTTGCTCCAAGTCAAAAAGCTTAAATAAAAACAGATATATATATATATATGTATATATATATATTCTTAACCAATATTTTGGAATTCAAGGAGTAGATATTTTAACATTAACTGTCATTGATGGTGAAAAAGAAAATGAGGAAGACAGCATGGTGTAAAGTATTTTTATATGGTACACTGGGGTGGATGCTTCAATTATTTTATAATTATAGATGATTATGATAATAAAACACAACCTATACACTAAGTTAGACACAGATTGGTAGCTGTATATTCCTCAGTCAAGGATTCAATTCACACTCAAGGTAGATCTATAAAATTTGAATAATGAAAATGTGTTCATAACAGAGCTGTGGAATTTAAGGCCAATGGTTCAAAAAATAATTTCTAGCCAATTAATATAATAGTTAAACGGCGGGTGAGAGGGTGTAATCAATGTATGGACTGGAATCACCAAAAAAATTTGCAAAACAATTAACTTACTGTCCTTGGATTTCTGATGAAGATTTTAGTGCGTCCATATGCATACTCCTCCTTCTTGTATCCGAGGTGCGTTAAGAGTTGGACCATTCCGTCCTTGGCAGCACCTTTCCAATTCGGCCACGTCTTTGGACAAAGCATCTTGTATCGTGTCAGGCACAGTTCATACAACTGCCTAAAAGCATAGCCTGCCCTCCTTACTCGTACATTCTCCATTAAACTATTAGTAGAAAAAACCACAGAAAATCAGGAAAAGAATGAACTAGAAGATATTTTACATAGAAAATTCTTTTATTAAACAAGATCATGTGACCTGAAATATAAAAACAAACTTACCCTAGATATCGGACTTGATGCCTTACAAGAGCCTCATTGAAATCATTCGGAGCTTTATCGTCATTAGGCTGAAAAATAACAAGAATGATAATTTGGATTGTTTTATATTTTTTAATGTTTATCAGCAGTTTAATCAAAAGTCCAAAAGACAAACACACTTGTACTCAACACAAATATGTTGACTGTACCCTTTATAATGCATTTTAGTTAACTGTTTTGTAATTTAATGTACGAATTTATCAATTGTTTTGTTTACTGACTACTGTATATGTACTAATATAAAAAAAATAATTTCTTCACCTTGATACATCTGATGTAGTTGGGGTCTTTGGTTAGTAAATTTTTCATTAACTCTGCTATAGACGACTGAAAAGAGGAGCAATATAATAATAAATACTGTAATGTTTGAATTAACATGAAAGTTAGAAATGTATATTCATCTCACTTTCTCCTTACACTGCCAAGCCTTTTTACCTTGCTCAAACACCCCATACACCAAGGCATAAAGGGCGCCACCATAATGAAAATCATTTCTATCAACTGCAGTAGTGTAGTGTATTTTTAGATCATTACTTTCAGGTCCTTTCCTGAAACTCCAGGGTGGGAGTTCATGTTCTGGCGATCACTGCCAACAAGTTTATGTGCAACACAACAGTGGCATGTTGGACAGGTGTGAACATGAACTTATGTTCTTGGCGCCCCGAGTGAACCCAGTCAGACGTAAATTTGCGTCCCTGACAGTTAACATGTTAACCCATTTCACAGTGCTTTTCTACTACCACAAATACAAGCAAAATTTCTAGCTGAAGAAATAGACTAAAATTACACTATCAAATTACAAATAAAAATCTTGATTAAAATCAAAAGGTCGATCGAATAAAGATAGAATTCATAACAAGAAATTACCTTAAATTGGAATGCTGTTGTTGGCGGTCGTTTTTGTGAATTATGCTTAGGGTTGCCTTCTGGGAAGAGTGTCTTGAGTAGAAGATGGTCACACTTGTACATCAATTGCGACAGGTCACGAAATAACAGGTCGTTATTCTTATCAATGAATCCAGTGACACAGTAATTTACCTATCAGAAGATACATAACATTTTCAGGGAGTTAAATTTTGGTGATAAGTGTTCACAAAAAATAGACACAATTACTATATGAGACATCATCTCAGGGTGATTATTAAGTTCATAAATCAAATGTGAGAAAAAAAATTGTACTTGAACTTACATTGCCTGCATAATGCTTTAGTCTGAAAGATTCATGGTCAATTGATTTGTCCGATTTGCACTTTGACCTACTCTCGTAATGAGGATGCCCTAAGATACTTTTGGTTGTGTTCATCTTGTTTAAAAATGTTTGGTCTGAGACATCACCAGGTCGCAAGCACTCTTCATCCAACATGGACAGGATTCCCAAGTTACTCTGCAAAGGACCATTTTTTGAATTTCTGTTAGAAGTGTTAATGACAATATTTACCAAAAATTTTCGAAACATTCAGCAAGCTTTATAAGCATGTTAAATTTATACAAAAATAAAAAACAAACAAGAAAATTTATTTGACAAACTAAATGTTGTAACTCAAGCAGGAACTTAAATTACAATCCTTTACTAAGCACTTTTCATATTACCAAGTTTCTGTGGATGTATACTGTGATCTGTAAATGTATAATTTGAAGGTTAAGATGATACACTTCCAATGTTGTAAGTACTAGGTTCGAATTGTTCAAACAACATATTCTTTCTCATCACCAACACAATTCCAAACGGCAAGCCTTCAGAGGCATATACAAGAGACCTGAAATGGGAGGGGGGTGGCGGGCTAACACTGTTACATTGTGTGGGACCTTATGATATTAAGGGGCAAGGCTTAGTCACCTAAGCCTCACTGCTTGGATATTATTGCTAAGATTCTAATATGGAATGGTGCATTGAGACTATTAGCACAGCATCACTTATAAGTTACAAGTTGCTGATAGCTGAATGTGAATAAAATTATTCAAAATAATTTTGAAATGGGGCAGATAACAATAGAAAAGGAAGAAGAATGTAAACTTTAAAGTTTCCATCCAGCTAAATAAATATAAAGGTAAAGTTACATGAATTAGGGGCACAACAATCCCAAGCTTGGTTACCTTTTCTATTAGATCACATATTGCAATATTGTTGAAGAAGTCAATATTGGTCCATTCAATTCCCTCCACCACATACTCCTCTTGTTCCTCCTTTAATGTTAACTCTATGAAGATTTGTTGAAGTTTTTCATTGCAATAATTGATAATGAATTGTTCAAAACCATTTCCCTGAAAGTTAAACAATGAAAATGTTAAAAGTTTTTTTAATAGCACAGAAATAAACATATGGGTTAGTTGCTGGGTAGGAATTTTTATTTTTATTACTAAGAAACATCTTTCAATATCACAAACAAAGCTAGATGCACAAACCTCAAATATTTCAAAGCCATAGATGTCCAGAACACCCATCACTTTCCTACCAGTACCGTCTCGAACCTAAGAAAACAACAAAATATTCTAGTATTTACATAAAAACTGCTTAATATGTAAAAAAAAAATATTTTAATAGATAGTAACAATAATCCTTATTTATCATACCATCTATAATACCACCATTGTTACCATCACCTTCATCACATTTTTGTCAAACTCAACTTCGAGTACATAACCTCAATTCCATTACCAAAGTAAATATTGCTCAAATAACAAATTATTTAAAGAATCAGATCCAAAGACAATGGTATACTGCTTGTCAACGTTAATAATTGAAATGAGAAATTTTAATTCTACTTAAATCACTGCTCCACTTTACACCTTACATTCCAAATTTCCTTTGATATCTTCTCAATCCAACAAGCAGTTTGACAACTACAAGATCAAACTATGTGAAGCTATAAACTGCCACACCTCATTATGCAGTTTATGAAGTGATGAAACTTGATTAAAAATCCTGCCATTTGTATGTACCTCCCAGATCCATTCTCAACCACACCCCACTTCTATACACATCCCTAGAATATAACATCTAAACCACTGCTCTACTCCTATCCCTCCATGCTGTGTGTATAATCACAGGTCTTACATAGTATAATAGTAATACAATCATTATTTTTACATGTAGGCCTACAGTGTCAGTCTACAGCATGCAAATAGTACAGAAAGACAGGTTGATTATTATATAGTCACAGAAACCACCTCAGAATGCTATAGGCAAATCATTCGTCTAAGTTAACAGGCTACTGTGAGTACTGTACTAGTTACTGGTCCTCTTATCACACACAGCCTCTATTTCACTTTGGGTTGATCACAAATTATGTGCCAATTTAGTAAAGCATGCTGGGAGGATCATGCACACATTCACATGCCTTATGTATTCACAATGAGAACAAGTGTTTTATCACACAAGGACATGTGATACGTTCTCACACAGCAAGAACGGGAGGAAGCTAGGCCTACTCCAATAATAGCGAGATCAAGTGATCTATCACACGATGCAAACAAATGCTTTCCTACATGATCCGAACAATGTCAAGAACAAGCACAGATTCAATGGCCATGTTCTTTAAAATATTCCTCTATGTCCAAGTCTGTACACTCCACATTTCAACAAAGTTTCATTATGTTTACTTTTTACTTTATCTAACCCAGTAACAATAAAAGGATGAATAAGAACCCCATAAACAAGGCAGGAAGGGGGGTATGTATATACCTTAGTAAGCTCTCCATATTTCATCCCCAATGCACACAAACTGTGCTTAACAATAAAAATGCAAGGACAGTAGGTAGTGCTGAAATTGCAGAGGTCAATGCAGTTGAATTCCATGGGTAAAAGAACAATGGTATATTAGAAAAAGGGTACGATAATAGGAGATGGATGGGTAAGGAGATTAATGAGAGTAAGGAAGAGATCAGAAGACGGCAACAAGGTAATGGAGTAAGGAAGATATGAAGAAAGGCAAGGATAGGGGTACCTTGGATACTGAAAGGCCAACATGTACAACCAATAACCCAGTACAAAACTCAAAGGGGTAACTAATGCTCATGAACAATTCCCAGAGCTTATACCTTTTTCTTCCTGTAAGTCTTGGGAATAAATTTGCAAAAAAATATTATTAAATATATATCAATGTTAAATATATCCTTATTATTCCATACCAGGCACTTTATAACCTAATAAACCAAAAGGCTACCAAAGATTATGCATATAATATTATATTAATTCTACAATAACTGTATAATTCAAATGTAAATTATAGCAATGTTACATGAAAATTTAATACATATAATACAGGTATTTATTATTATAGTACTAATACTAAACACCATATAAATTCTTCGAAAATAATTAATTTTCCTTTGTATACTCTATGCCATTTTACCAATACACATGCATATCAAAATATGTAAATCAGAGACTACTGAGTAATTCCCATTATCAGCAAATGTACAAATATCTATATAAACTTAGTCACAAGAAGAATTAATTAAAGATAGTGTTGGGCTAATAAAACTTACATTTTTGACTTCAATATTTTAATTGCTTGCATTGTATAATTTAATTTCAACTTTATTCTATTCTATTGAAAATTAGAATAAAAAAGTATTTTCTTGCAAACCAAACATATGGTAACAACTTAAATCAATAGGATATACACACATTATTGTGCAATAACAATTAGGTTTGATCAATAATATTGTTACAATTAACTGCAATCTATTAATTATTTTGAAATAGTAAACATATTTGTTAATTCTTATATGCATTATTAGGTGTCCTAAAATTTACTGTTGTTAATTTTATTTTACTAATTATTATTTAAGAAACTGGTTATACATTGATTAGATACCATTCCTTGATATTACAGTAAAGTTACATAAAATTATAGGCTTCATATTAGCAGTTAATATCTATATATACATATATAAATTATAGAATATTATGTTAATATTACATTTTAATTGAGATAATAATAAAGACTTCTATGTATTTTATATGTAATATACCTTTCTCCTTTTTGGGTTGTCTTTAGATTCCTGTTTTTGAATAAATAAATAAATAAATAATACAATGGATAGTTTATGTTATATAATGCTGAGAGTTAACATCTATTTTTAAAATTTAGACCAACTTATATGCAAATCAGTCTACTTAATATTCATGAGATGTCAAAATATTGTTTGTCATATTCTTAACGTTGAGTAACATAATCAAACACAGACACTATGTTGAGCAACACACATAACACAAGTATTATTTTAAGCTTTGTAAACAAAAAGCGAAATACAGGATTCAAAAGCACCATTACAACATGACACATACAGCATCTTGTACTACAGTATGCGTGGAAACACGGAGAGCACCAAGTTCTTGTGTAACATTCAGAAACACAAAAGCACCATGTTGTTTTACAACAGAACAACACACCATGTTGCTGTATAATATTAAAAAACACTGGGCACAAATGTTATTATACAATATTCAGAAACACAAGAGCATCATACTGTTGTACAACACACCATGTTGTTGTACAATATGCTGAAACATATGAGAACCAACACATAGCAACACTAGATCATGCATCATATTGTACAGCATTCAGAAACACAAAATCACCATGATGTACAACACAAGCAACCACAAAAGCACAAACTTTTATAAAATATAATCACCAAGTGCATGATGTTGCACATACGGTAGAAGCAAACATACCAAATAACAAAGCGCTAACACATACATATGTCATGTTGTGCTATATACCTTAAACACAGGAACACTATCAGCAAAGTGATGATTTGCACAACATAAAAAAAACACAAAAGCACTGTAACACAACACCATGTTTTGCAATGTGCAAACACAGAAACATCATTCGCCAAGTGAACACAATGTTGATATATATATACATATATATATATACAAATTTTAACAAACACAAACACACCACATAATATATTATACAGCAATTTTACTAAAGTGCCTAGCATACAAACATTGACCCACATGACCATAATTTAAAACTAGAAAAAAATAATTGTTTGCACTAATACAACATAAAAAAACACATAAGCATTTCTGATTATAATAAATAATGACTATGGCACTAATATATTATAATATATGAGATTTAAGAAAAAGATGATTAGAACATTACTATATTATACAATAACCAACAATACACATGAAAAGGGAATTGAGAATGAACATTTAAGAAGGAAATCTACATTTCTATCACTGTCTAATATAAATAAAATGTTTAGAATATGTTAATATAAGTTGTTTGCTTTTGAAATATATCTGATGTTATTATGCTGTATTCCAGCGCACCGTGACAACTACTCGTGAAAAATGATAATCAGCACATCAAATATGTTTTCAATGTAGTTGAAATTACATGCCCACTAATAATGTGCACCTCACAAGTCTTTACAGGGTATATCAGTTTCAAATAACATTGGACCGCCTTTCAAGTTACAAGAAATTGTGATCATTGGTACGGTGGAATGCTTATCAACATTCATACTATTAATACATTTTTTTATATTTTTATCATTAGCAAATGACTGGCACTTACATTTCTATATTGGTGCATTATTATAATTAATAATTAACTAATTAAGCTTCTCGTTAATAAGTCAAGATTTTTTTGTCTACTCATGAGCCAAGAAAACATCTGAAAGTTCACTAATTCAGAGGAGTATAAGTTGAGGAAAAAATGATGGTGATGAAGAATGCAGAGTAGGACTAAAGTTCTTGTAAAATATGGAAAAGTTAAGCACACTTAAAAGTAAATGTGCTTGGAAACTGAGCCCGCAACAAATAAGTATTTAGAACAAAAGGTTAAAGATATGATGTTCACTATGAAGATGTATAATGAACGATATCTTTGTGTTAATACTAAAGGTTACTGAACCATAAACATATATAATTTTTCTATATAAAATCTTTATCAAGGCTATATATGTTAGTTTCAACCCACTGCACGAAAAGCAAATTAAATTCTGCTACATATTGAAAACAAGAATTAATATTAAAATATATTTTATATAGTATAAATTTAGCAAAACTATGATATATTTAAGGCAATATTTGTAAATGATAATTATTTTCAATATGAAAAACATGGCTTTATCTTGTCTACATAATTAAATTTAGTTTCAACCCACTGCAAAAAAGCAAATTACATTGATCTACAGTATATTAAAAATAAGAATCAATAGTTTATCTGATAAAATTGAACAATTTTTGATATACACATAAAGAAATGAAACAGCACATAATATGGAAACACAATGATATTACAAAATATATAACAGATGCAACAAAACATGAAGCTATGATATATATGGTATAGGTAGTATATAAAGTATGACAAAACACAAGATACTGTATTAACTCTCACCTCCTATTTTTGTAGTGAAGAAAAATCCAGACATGAAAAAAGGAAAATTTTTAACCATGAAATAAAAAATATGCATAAAAAAAATATTCAAAAGCACTGCAAAAAAAAAAATAGCATATGAGCTTAGGCAAAACAATTTGTAATATTATTTAACAGTTGGTGGAACTGGTTTTGAAACTTTAATGGAGATTATTATGTTGGTTTTTCTGTGATAAAATATAGAAATGTATGCTGTCTGATTAAAAAATAAGTTAAATACCAATAATTTTCACTGCAGCAAAAAGCTAATGGGTATGAATACTGTCATTAAATAGTTGTAATTAAAGCTTTGGAAAGTGGAAAAATGATAAATTTATATAAAATTAATATTTTATAAAAAAAAAAATGATAAACTACTGAATTGTTCAATTTATTATTCTACAATAATAATAGTTATCCTATCTACAGAAGCATCAATCTATTATTTCCCAGTAGCATGGAATCAAATAAAGCATTGTATCATAATTTTGATCAATATTACATTCTTGCAAAAATTTTTAAGCAAAATATAAAAGGCAGCAAATAATATATGACTTTAGAACTAGGCCTACAATATTTATTCGAAAAAACGTGTTCGGGCATTTATTGTTGAGAAGGGTTTTTGAGGAGTTTATTCAAGGGAGGTGTTTATTCGAGGGAGGCGTGTTTTTAAATGTAAAATGGATACATATATACTCAAACACCTGCGGCATTTATTCAAGGAAGGTGTTTATTCCAAATGACACCTCAATGGTTTATTCAAAGCGGGGAGTTTATTTGAATAAATATGGTATATGTGAAACCAAGCTACTGGGTAACTGCACCGCCCTCTACTGTCCAAAAAAGCTACTGGGTAACTGCACCGCCCTCTACTGTCCAAAAAAGCATTCTGCATCTAAGAGAATGACCAATAAGACACAATGCGATATTAAGACACCAATACATACCCGTATGCTGTTGTTGATGGTCTTGATGGCCCATGTGAACATACGGTCGTAGATGGCCTTACAGAGGGCGTCTCTTGCATAGGCCGCTTGCGCTGGAGTTAGGGATGTTGTCACTTTCTCACCCTTCTGCCCAATTGTACGTTTGGTCAATGCATGGATCATATCTTCTTTCAAACATTCCAGTTGTTCACAAACGTCTAAGATTTCTAAAAAAGGTACAGATACATAAATTTGACAATATAATGTAGATTTTACTTCAAGTTTTCTAATAATTAAGATTCACTTTTTGTGGTAACGAATGAACAATTTTTTTAAACCAAATTCGACATACTTCTATCCTTATTCGCACGGATGTCAGTATTTTCAAATACTAAATTATATTGTTCTTTGGCTCACAACAGACAGTATTATCGTCATAAAATACTAGTATATACCTGTGCTGCCCACAGTGTTAAGCGAATGGGCAAAGGTAGAAAGGTATGTATGTTATTGGGGGTTGAGGAGGCAATCATTGAGGATGTTATGGTTACCTTGTCACTATTTTTCTAAAAAGGACCTCTTTGCAGATAACGTTTGGGTATGTGTCTCTGCTGTATAGCCCTTGTGAGGAATTATTGTCCACTTTTATAGATATGGGCCTACATTGGATTACCCTCTTGCACATGAAAATGCAACATATATAGTTAAGCATTAGGTGAATGTCCTAGGCCTATAGCAAAACAAAAAATAGGCTGTGGAAATTTGTTCCGATGGGTTTACATAAGTTTCAGGTGTTGATTGGTAGAGCTGGCTTGACCCTAAACTTAAACATGAGTATCTTAATGCACTATGGCATGGCGGAAGAATAGCCATATTGCCCTGGGCCAAATTGACTCAAAGGGCCGAAGTGACCCGGATTTGAGAGTGTGTGTGGGGGGGGGGGAGAACCTAGGCCTAACCCTCTGGGAAATTATTAGGCCTAGTCTATATTATGCCTTGTCCCTGGGCATATATGCCTTTTATTTTTACCTGATAGGTTTCTAAAACATCCCATTCATTGCTGATGTTAAAAGCCATATAAAACGTACTGTTTATGTTTATATTCAGTTGTTAATGCAATTGGTGCTCCGTTACTTAGGACAGCAGGCAGCTTTTACCAGACAGCATGCAATACAGGAACATGCAGTTCCGATCAGTGCCGAGGTGATCAGACTTTTTATTTTGCGGTCTTGCACAATATTTTGTAGACTCGAGCACTGGGGTACAAAACTGATGGGATGCTTTACTCGTGAAACATGACTGTCAAGGCACTAATTTTCGGTGATTTTGAGGTATTTTTTGTTGTCATCTAATATCCAGCCTAGAATCATAGCTTATCATCTTCGCCACATTAGAAACCCCAGTGTTTAAAGAATGAGCACATTCCTGCCAGTGGTTTCAGAGGACATACGTGAAGTTATGCCGAAGCGTTAACAGAATTAATATATAGATGATTTATTTGAAGATTTATCAGTATGTTTTTAATGATGTACCACAATAATAACTCAATGAAAAAAATTTAGATATGGCATGCTCATATCTATTGGAAAACATTCACATTAAGACAGTTGAGAATGTATACTGAATACTAAATTTGTTAGTTTCAGTAAACAAAGGGAAGCTTAAATGTTTACTAATCAATAATCTAATGTTAGGCCAGTACTGTATCTGAAGATTAAGTTGTAGGTGACCCCATAATCCAGTTGGTCCATTTGTGCATATCCCACAACAATCAATGACAATTCTGAATATAGGCCTGAAATGGTTCACTTACCATTTTCCTTTTGAAATCCCACCCCTTCCATTCCATTCATGGTGTTAACTGATGTGAATTTGACATTCCCAAGCTTCAAAATGCTGCCTAGAAGTTTGTAGATTGAAAGAATCTCCTCATCGGTAAAACCAAGAACTTGCATTGCTTTCTGTAAATAAAATTCACAAAGAGATAAATATAAATTGGTAATCATACAGCGCCCTCTATGAAAACATGCAATACTAATAATATACATCAGAACATGGAGAAAATAAATATTCTATTTACACTATTAATATTTTAGATTTAATATTTTAAATAACAAAAATATTACCAAGGAAAGAGTGGTATTTCTTACCTGCGTTATTGCAAATTGTTCCTTATCGTTGATTTTGTCAATCTTTTGAGTACCACTCTGACTTAAGTAATAGTAGTCGGCCGGGTTTCTTGTCAAATCTAACTCATCTGAAGACAAATTCAAAGAAAATATAATACATAATAGAAAGCAAATTTTCTTTAACTAATAAAAATCATATATTTTTAATGTCATCTCAGGACTATAAATTAAAAAGCTTATTCTTTTTAAAAATAACTTATGGTTCTCGTCAGGATTTGAACCCATAGAAGTTTGCAACAGAACTGTAATAGGAAGTGCTTAAAACTGAATGCAGAAAAAGTATTTTTGTCAAAAAACTATTAATTATCTTCTTCATAATAGTCTGTATTACATGTCTTATCAGAGGCTTAGTTGATGGACAGAAGTAGGACTAATCTTTCATAGGCATAAGAACAGTATCTGTAAGTCTAAAATTGGTAGAAGCACATCAACAACTAAGCTCTTTATTTCCTAATATATAAAGTTTAGAGGTGGTTCCATATAAATATTATTTCCTTAAAAATGTATTGTCCCCTGCTAATGTCAAAAAATCATTTAAAAAAATCAGTTTGAAATAAACTTGCTCATATTGCAATAGCATAAAAATTATTAAATTGTGCATAAAAATTACTGAATTTAAAAAATGTGTACACTGTACCCTGATTTTTAAACCAAAAAATTATAATAAAAATAATAATAATAAAACACTTCCAGTGACATTTTTTAAATACACAAATTTCTGTGTTAAGTAGACATTTTTTAAATACACAAATTTCTGTGTTAAATTTAATAACTTTTATATTACTTCAAAATGGGCAAGTAAATTTCAAAAAATGTTTTAATGATTTTTTTTGTTATTTAGCATGGGACAATACATCTTTAAACATATATTGCCTTCTCATCTAACAGTGACAACTTGCCAAAAATTGAATCAACTAGGCAATGCTTTATTAAATATCATCATTAGGGATAGGGGGGTTATTTTTAATATTGTGATAGATACAATTTAAATGCAAGACCCTAGAATTCTGGAAGATAAAAATCTTATCTCCCATTTATATTTTTTATCAGTCAAGAATTGAGTTGGAAAATGATTGCTTTGAAATATAAGAATTGATTAATAATAATAATAATTTAGATATACCACAAAAAAATATGAAAAAAAAAAACTAACCATCACGTCAAAAAAAGGGAAGGCAGCAAAGGGAGGCAGAAAGAAATGAATGCAAAAAAACAATTTAAAAAAAATTAATTAACTATGAATATTAATAATTACCACAGAAATAACAGACACTAGACGTAATAAATAAAAATTATAAGAAAACCTAATGTTATACTTTTTTATCATTAATATAACAATTTTGAAAATTTGTTACCTTCTATTTTCAAATCTAAGCAAATTTAACAAAAGGAAAAATTTCCTGGAAACTAACAAATATTCAATCATTAAAACAAAAAACTAAAAATCTCTAATCTAATATTCACTAGCAATGCTGACTACAGAAAATAACAGCACACCACATTTTAAGAAATGTACGGTACTAATACAGTTATTAATCAAAATGATCTGGATTTTATTTCATGTTGGTAAATGTCAATGTGAAAATTAAACTAAAAGCACACAGCAAATGTTTGGACAAAGTGAGCAGATGACAGAGGTGCTCGATAAAGAAAAGCAGATGACAGATGACTGGACACTGACTGTAGAGTAATATATTCATTTTTTTTTAATTCAGTAAACTACCAACAGTGAATAAAAGGCTAACTCTAAAATTAATAAATATAATAAATTATTTATATCTTTATTATAGATGCTTTAATGTATATATATCCTAACATTAATGCGCAATGGTAATTTCCTACATTGATCTTTGCCTGTTGCCTTCTTTGCCAATCTCAAATCCCCAAAATCGGGGACCATAAACTACCATATGCTAAACTATCAGTTAATCAGTGTATAGTATGACTGAATTTTTGCAGCATAAATAGCTAGCATAGCAATACCTTTTATTAACTATTCATGCCAAGCACCACAAATGATTCTGAGCCACAACCTATTGTTGTAGCGCATTACAAACTAGTACCAGTTTTACTATTTTCTATATTGAAGTCGTCAGTAGACCATTTGATCAAAGGAAGATAGCCTTCTGCCCTCAAATGACTCCTATAATTAGGGGAAATCCAAAACAATTTCTTATGTTATGCATGATAAAAGTCATCCTTTTACGGTAATATTATTTTATTAGAATTTATTTTATAGTAAATTTAATAGTATATTAGATGACAAAAGTGATCTTATTAGTAGTCAATTAGTTATGCTTTTGTTGCAAACACTATTTAATCAATTCACAATTTTAATGATAAACATTCCTCAGTCCAGTTGCCATTTTCTGAATTAAATTGTAATAATGTATTGTTATTATAAATATAGATTTATATATTTTTTATATTCCATATGTAATTGGTATTAATTATACTATTATTACATTTTCCTATTTATTAAAGTATAAGATATTCAGTTTATTTCCTGGACAGTATACAATAATATAATTATTTTATATATATGCTATTAAATCAGATCCCTATGATTCCAAGATGACATGAAAAAAATATGCTGGTTGTTAAATAAAAGGAAGTAATATAGAAGAAATAAAAAGAAATATCTTCTTATGATGTCCTTGTTTTGTTTGTTAAATAATTTGCATAAGCAGACAGAATAGCTTAGCAACAAAGACCTATATATCCAGTACAGTAAACAAAGGCACCATTGCTATCCTACTAATCTACCCAGAGACCATGAAAACAAAGGCTGGCATAGCAACACTCCAATGGCAAATGCAAATCAAGATGTTTTTAAATATACTATGCTAATATATGTGGCCTGTGCAATATATACTGTTGTTATGCATGTGTGTATCTAACACCACAGCCTACATACTATAAGCAAATTTAGATATCAGCATATTATCTTAAACACGTGAAAAGTTGACATACAATGTCTGAAAATGGTCATAAAAACCTGTTATTTTTAGTATGACAATAATAATTATGAAAAAAAATTAAAAAGGTAGCTAGGTAAAAAGTAATCATATATAAGCACAGAAGTGTTAAAATATAACTCCATAATATCTAGTGAATATATAAACAGTTGATGATTATGTAACAAAACATGTCATGTAATGATTACCCTTAGCAATCAACAAAAGGGTAGATTGCAAAGTGCTACACGTCATTCGGAACAGCTTAAGATAAAAAAAAAAAAGTTATGGTGGCCAATTTGGAAAAAGGTTATAGTACGAGATGTAAACAATAAAAACCCAATGACAGCATATGTAAGATTGATAACCAAATATGGAAGGCAGCTTGAGTCAAAGAACAAAACGCAATGAAAAATAATAGACATTAATATGGAGGGCAAATCAAACCTATGTTATAAGCAATGAGTAAAAACAAGAAAGATTTGTGGTTTTTAGTCTTCCAAATTTTGAAAATTTAGCACCAACAAAATTCCAATATCTAGTAACACACACACTGCAGACAATAAAGCGATCCATGTAGCTCATAGAAGCACAGACTTTGTAGTGTGCTTAAAAAAAATCCATCACATTGAGGGTGTGGGAGCATATAGTGGTTTTGAGAAAATTGGTAAAAAAATGTTGGAAAATGGATTTGAAGATGAATACAGTGTGTCAACTGGTACCTAGGATTGTACTTACCCTCTGGTGAAGGACAAAGTGCAAAATGAAAGACAAAACAGACAGAAGGATTTGTTAGGGGGGGAAAGAAATTCTACTCTGCATTCGTTCGATTGAAGTAGATTAGTGTGTACAGTTAATACGGAAAATGACAACTGCAAGGCAATGTCTTGTGCGTACTGGGTCCTCTGAGATAACAGTAACATTTTACTGAAGAGGTAACCCAGTATAAAGAATAAAAAAATAAATAAAAATGATTATATGTTTCATTCATTATAAGAACATTTTAATATTTTTTGACCTAATAAAAAACCAAATTATAGAATTGATTATGGCCTCATAATGGTTGTCATTTTTTAAGTACATGTACAATCATTTTCTATATAAGACTATTCAGTGGATCTTTTGGTATGATGGGAATGCACGCACATCTTTAAAATTGGGAAAGAAACAGGCAAACTATTTTCCATGGATGGAGGAAGAGGTCTACTAAGTGCAAAAGTAGACAAATATGTATTTCAAGGAATTGACAATAGATATATATAATAATATAATATATATAATAATTTAATACTCTAATGCAGAAGATATAAAAATCTGATTTGTTTCATAATAATAAAAAAAACTTGCATTGCATAAATACCAACATTTATGTCTACCAAATTGATCTGGCTTGTTATGAGTAATGACATAAGACTAATGTGCGTTAATCATACTTACTCATCAAGACATCTGGAGCACCTGCCAACAACTGGTAGAAGATGTGGAAATTACGTTCTCCAGCAGCCTGGGTTACAACCCTCGACTTCTCCAGTAAATCTTATATTTTAAAGTGAAAAATTTCATTTTAGTCACAAATACAATTTTAAAGCATGGTTGTTGAGTTGAGATTTTCGCAATTGGGGTGAGAAATAATTCATAAGAGTCACTTACAATTTGTGATAACGCCACCCATAGGGTCACCTTTGAAGTCAAATTCAATGTCCATATATTTTCCCTGAAATATATTTAAAAGCATAATATAAATTAATTTGAAAGTACAGTCATAAACCACTATTCTAAATAGTTTATTCAAGTTATATTACATATCTAAACTTTTACCTGACTAACATGGTAACCTAAGTTTTATCTTGCCAATGACAAATTACAATACAGGGGCATGTGCCACATGCAACATCCATTCTTCATATGATGTCATATCATGACCATATTTGGGCAAACCTCAGTTATTTGTCACATAAACTAAATTTGATTGTGTGGATCACAGAGCATAAAATGCTATCTGGCTCAGCATTCTATAAGACTATAAGTATTGCTACTTGTACATGTCAAAAAAAAAAAAAAAAAAAAAAAAAAATCAATTTTTAAGTATAGAAATTGTGTATTTTCTATTAAAGTTCACCAGCGATTAATGTCAGTCAGCAACGCTAAGCCTTTAAGTCTCTATTCAGTGATTGATTTTTAGGATAAATGATTTAACAGATAGATTTGATCATTCTCCATGCTATAAACACTACTACCGTTACTCAGTACCGTGAGTAATGACTTACAATTTGTCTGCATTACCAGCAGTATATTAAATCTCTGCTTTACCCATTAAACTGGTTCCTTTTACTATTAGATTAAAATACAACACTAAGGCCTACATGGTGGAACATTGTGATGTTTCATACAAAATATACACTTGCTGAAGTTAAATATGATGGCAACTTTGCTACCTAATGAGAGCCCTTGCTTGGCTAAAGAGATTTCACCTTTACCAGACTGATGAGCCTCAGACAGGCTACAGATGACTGTGCACCCCTGGATAGAATGACATTAATTACCCAAGCGGCCTGAGGTAGAAATTATGACACTTCAGAAACCTACACTGACCACAGTGCTGGGAACAAATTACAGACATTACCTGTTATACAATGATACATATAGCAGGTGCAATCATTCAAAATAGAAACTGGGCTATGTTACCAAAAACCAGTAGGACACATTAGGCTGTGTTTTTTTAGGCCTAGGCAATATTCAGCATTGTCTTACAGATCACTGTGCTCAATACGCTCGAATATGTTGACATAGGCAAAGCATTGGCACGCATTGTCAACCTTCAATGGCCACTACCGGTCCCAATGGACATCGACGTTACTGGAACAGAGGTAACTGATGGCATCGCACTTTCATTAAATTTTTATAGTAGGCCTACTTGAATATAAACACAAGGGTGACTAACCTAGGGTTCAATGCTATCTTCTCAAATGGAAGAGGGAAATGATCAATAAGATACGGACAAAGCAATGAAGAATGGCTTACTGGTTGTGGTTATTGTACCTGGTTTTTAATACCATAATTGGTTTAATTTTTTAGTATGACACCGAATTATATCCTCTTTTTAAAATGAGGATCATCAATAGTTATAATGGACACCGAGCTCAAATTATCTATATATGCTTGCATTTTCATGGGACTAAGAATAAGAATTACTTACTTTTAATACATGTAAAAATTAACTTATTCATTTTAATTAGGTCAAGAAAATGTGAAATATTAAGTGAATTTTTAAGGGGTTGTAGATTTTTACCAGAGAGTACTGTACTATTTGATTAGGTCTGAGAAGGTGCTAGATTCAAATAAAGAAACTGAATTCCAAATCCTGAAATACCAATTAACAATCCTTACTGCCAAGCCTTTTTAATTATTTTATATAGCATCACACAGTTCCATTCAATTTTTACTGTTGGATGTAAATAAAATATAACAGAAATATAATTTTATTAAATAATCTATTTGTCCCTCATGAATTTGATACTCACAAATCTTGATGAGTTGTCATTTCGATTTGTCTTTGCATTTCCAAAAGCTGTAAGAAAAAAAAACACATAAAATGCATAATAAATACCTTAATCTTTTAAAAACAAACTAATATAATTAGAATTATAAATATTAATGAAACAGCATTAGAAAAATCTAATTTGTCAGTCATACATATTATTATCAACTATAAACATTTATTTCATTGTTTATCATACATATTTATAACTTTTTAAATAATTTCTCATCTTGAAACTTAATATCTATCTCATATGTCAAAAAAAAAGTAATCTGTTGCACTATCTACCATTATCACATATAAAGATTTCTCCTGTCCACTCAAAAACGTCCGTATCCAATTTCCAGGCAACTTTAAATCTTGCCACGCAAGCAACTTTACACCCTTTCATTGATTAATAACCCATAATTGAGTTGTGAAAATGAGACATCTTAGTGCTTTGCCTCTAGGCATAATAGATAAGATAACATCTCTGGATCACCATCAGTTAATCATTGCTGAATTTGCCTACCAATCTAGAGCCCCAACGCACACATACTAGATCAAGGAAACCTTTAGGCCGTGAGGTGTTTTAATATACAGCACACAACAGTAGAAGATTCAACTAATTTTATACAAAACTACAACGTCTTAGATATCAAAATAAAACAATTATGTTTTATAGTTCATAGTTGACATCAGTTGACAGGTCAGATAATTGAAATAGATTTACGATACATGATCTACAGATGGCATATAGCTACCGTAATTCTCAAAATCTCAAAGCTAGTTCTTAATCAAATGAAGAGAACATGGTTTAAATGTGAATAAATAAATAAATAAATGTTGATTTTTTTTTCAGTCATTTATTTTTAAAATAAAATATGTCACCATTTACATCTATAACCATATTAGTGAAAATCTATTAAATAAATCAAATAATGATGAAACAATAAAATACCACCCATGGTTGACGCGAGTTTTGCTAAACTTTTAAGTTGATAGTTCTTGATTTTTACTGTGTGCACTTCTTACTTTAATTCTTGTTGCAATTTGAATTATTTTATTGTTTTTTTATTTGTTTAAATGACACTTTTGTGTGTTTTTGTTTAAAGTAAATTTTATTAAAAATTCATAAAAAAACAAATTAAATTAAGTTTCGGCTAATTAAATGATTAGAGTTAATATTGCTCATAAATGAAGGTAATTAATTTACAATATTAATAACTACTTTCTAATGTCTTTAATTTGGACAATCTGTAGATTTTTTAAAAAGAGCAAAATTTATTATTCAAACACGAATTTCTTTAAAGTCAAGTAGTTGACTTAACCTTTCTGATTTAAGACTACTACACACTTGTGGGCAACCTGTCTCAACAATCCATCCATAAATTAGCTTCAATCTCCTTCAGTCTCCCTTAACGATGATCCTGTTGTCATAACAATCATCATGTTAGCTCTCCTTCACTTTCTCCCACTTACCCTCAAGAACAGGATTACTCTGCAGAAGCTGCTCTTTCACAGTATCAACATCCTTTCCCTTACCGCAAACCGCTGCCACGTACTGCATAACAATCTTACTTGCCTCTGTCAAGATTGAATTTACGAGTTACTTAAGTATTGTCGCCTTACAAAACATATAACATGTGTAGAATAATCAGGATTTAGTAAAGAAAAAAACCAGACGAAGATATTATATAAGTAGCAGACAAGTACACATACATAAAATGACATTTACAACGAAAAGGATTACAGAAGCTTTCAAGTGACTGACCTGTTTTTCCTGCGCCAGACTCGCCAGAGATTATGACGCATTGATCGCGGTTCTTATCCCTCATTGCTCGGTAAGCATCGTCTGTTATTGCGTATCTAAAAGGAGATAAAAATAGAGTAGTGACTATCTTCAAAATGGTACATGCTATGACTGTATGATATGACCATAGTGTGCAATGACCACAGTATGGTGCATGGTACAATGTAAACATGGTATGACTATTATATGACAAGTCCATGTTATGATGACATGATGGATATGACTGATCATGGTATATATGATACAACTTGGTAGGATGACGAGTGCTTTTGTATTTAAGTACCTGTAAATTTTTACTTACATGTGTGGTGGTAACTCGTATAGGTTCATCCCTCTGTACTCGCTTATCTTGTTTTGAGAAAAGAGAGGAAGGGGCTTGTAGGGATTCACTGATACAACCACTTTTCCGATGTAGGTCTATATGAGTAATACAAATGAGAGTCAGCTTATTTTAATAGCTTTTGTTAATGTGTTTGATAACTTAAGTAGGCCTATTTAGTAAAACCTATGTAAATTACCACAATCAAGAAGATTAGGAATATTCAAATTTACTGATTCATAAGAACATTAAATTTAAATTAAGGAAGATTAAAATAATCATATAATTGTGAACCTTACTTTAACACTGGTACTGGTCTTTGTAACCGTGATACTGGTCCACATGTGGCTATTGACTGTATACTTTACAGTTAGTGCTTATAAGTTATAGACACTACATTTAATGCTCAAGTTTACTGAACCAAACAACTGTTTCAGCATTGTGTCATGAATGACACACAACCACGAAAAGCAATAAAAATCTTAACTTACAAAACTTGAAAACAGAAATATGAAATATACATAGGAAAATAACAAATCTATGCAATGTAAAAAGAGGTATAGACAGCAAATGTGACTCTCCCACCCCTCCCCCCTACCAAAACATTGCTGGAGTTCTGAGCACAAGGAATTTAATCTAAATTACTGGGTTGATGTTTTATTTCTTTTTAGATGATCCAATTAATATTTATGAAGAATATTAAGAAAAAACGTACTCACACGACTACAACAACCCAATATTCAATACCCAATATTTACCCAATATTTATTATTGAATCCACATGAATTTTTTCAATTAATCTGAATTGCTTTTCTCTACCTAGGAATATAAAAGGGTACAGTACCTGGTATGGTTGACTGCTACTGCGCTGATGCGGCAGCAACCAATAAGCATTTGGACCTAATAATCAGAGAACCAAAACTACTTCGCAACCAAAAGGAAAGGCTAAGATATCATAAAATACTAATAAATCTATAATGATAAGGCACCACAGAACTCATGCAAGAGCTGCATTTAAAATCGTGTTTGGTGAGCTAGCACTTATTCGAGAGGGGAACTTATCAATCATTTTTTTAGTAAAAATGTATTAAGTATGCAAATGATACTTTAAACATGCATAAAAGGTTAACTCATCATCAATCATTTTTTTAATAAAAATGTATTAAGTATTCACAAATGATACTTTAAACATGCATAAAAGGTTAACTCATCATCAATGTTTTATTTATTGATATTTGCTGAGTCACCACATACCATATTGGCTATCATTAAAAAATTTGTATAAAACATTTAAAAAGGACAGATTTTTTTAGAAACTGCACACTATTGTTAATTATTTTAGTCTGAAAGTAAACTGAAATGTATATGATTATTAGCATATAGTAAAGTATACCATTTTATACGTAGTACTGTATATCAATTGGAATATACAATTTTAAAGAATGTCAACCTTCCGAAACGGAATGTGAACCCCTGACTTAACTAAAGGACCATTATTATAGGAATGCTTGAATAGTGCAGACAATACACTGCAGCTGATGGCATCAGGACATAAATCAGTATGTTCATAATCATAGCAAGTGTAGGGATTAAATAAAAGGTTGGAATCCGCCATGATACAAAGGTTGTATTCTTTAGTCTACTGGGTATGGAATCCTCAACAATATGTGTGAATGAGGATAGGTTTGAACTTGGTCAGGGTTGGAGAGAAGATTTAATTTAGGTTCTTCTAAATTTAATTTGACAATATTTTGATATTTTATAATTGTAATAAGGATTCTATTTCAACAAAGATAAATGTAAATTAATATTAATAATAGATCAAAAGCTTCATATGTCCTTTATTCAGATTATAACTATTCCTTGGCTTTACTGTACATGATAATACAATAATAAATTATTTGATAATTTCAAGAGATATCCTATAAAAAAACTGGGATATAATTCTAGTACTACTCTGTAATCAATATTTGTTAATGTTATCACACCATCCAACCTAGATAGAGTAAATGTGTGCATAAAGGTCATTGGTCTCATTATGATATTGATATATGATAGCTTCCATTAAAACTTTAGCAGACTATTTATTAGAGTAGGCTCATTGTATTATATTTTAATTAATTTTATGGTATAATTTGTACTATAAAAACTCCAGTGCCATTGTAATCGTACCATCCAGAATGTTAGAAAACAAAAATGTATAGTCATCAAATAATTAATAGCAGACTTTAAGTCCTAGTTATTAGCAGACTATAATAGTGAATTTATTTGACCTTTAGACTCTAAAATTTTGGTCATCCATTTATAACAGATTAATAAAACTTACTGAAGACCAGACTACTGTATTGAGAATGGGTTTTATTTTTTAGCAGATTATCAAAAATTCTGGCTTTATGCAGTAATCCATCAGAATTGACTCCAAAGCTACATTCATATCAGATCCAAACTAAAATTCGGACGGCGTTTCCGAAGCGCTAAATGCAGTGCCCATATTCTTACACACCGTTTCGACTTTCTGATTACTTCGGTAGGCTTCCTAATCTGAAAATTCAGATTTGGTGTGAATACACCTTTAGCAGACTAAGAGAGATATTCTTTTCACAGCAGATGTTTCTGAAAATCCATCTATAGAAATCTATGTCTTTAGATAAAAATCATCTGTGTTGTAGTCATCCATTCTAGGTAGACAAGAGGCTTAATATTGGCACTTTTAGCATATAATCAAAGATGGTTTGATTTCCCTGCAGAGTATTTGAATTTCAGTACGTAACACAAAATTAAATCGGTAAATAATTGTTGGCCAATAAAAATGTTATTCAACAAATGTTTAGGTAGAAATTAATGCAAAAAGAAATTTTTAATAATTACAGTACTTTATATTGTTAATACTAAATAGTGAAATGTTAACAGAAGATATGGTTTCTATTACTGAAAAACAATAATGGGGTTACATTTTATTAAAGTACCTTATATATTTAGTGTAAAATGTCTCAAATCACTTTGGAGTCTCAATTCAAACTGGAGTTCTTTTATGATCCAAACTATACCATAAAATTACTTAAAACATAATACAAAAGAACTACTCCATACATTGTTAATACTAAATAATGAAATATTAACAGAATATATGGTTTTTATTGGGGTTACATTATATTATAGTAGCTATATAGTCAGTCTAAAATGTCTCAAATCACTTTTAAAATTTGTTTTAAAATAAATCACATCAATAGGCCCATAACTAAGCAAATACTGAAATGTTAACAGAAAATATGGTTTTTATTACTGAAAAAAAATTGGGGTTACATTATATTATAGTACCTATATATTCAGTCTAAAATGTCTCAAATCACTTTTAAAATCTGTTTTAAAATAAATCACATCAAAAGGCCTTCAACTAAGCAAAAACAGTCTGCTTTAGAAATCTGAGTATTCAAACAGAATACATCTTAACTATGGTAAAGTGGTGGTAAATGATGATCTCATGGAGATTTGGCATTTTTGTTTTGTTGTGCTACAATACAATGTTTCTATCACACTGCGGATATATTTAAAGCACATACAAGTTTTTCTTGTACATTATTATACACCATTTCTATATAACTGTATAATAATTATTGTTATATTTCATATACTCACATATATCTCATTTGCTTTGAATCTTTTTTGTAAGTTTTCCACAAATCCATCTTCCGTCAACGGTTCAAGTAGAACACAGTCGCTGACACCAACCATATTGTCAAGTAACGACATCATCGCGCCATCTCCAGCCCGCGACGGGCCGTTAGAAAGCGCCATATTCTAGCTGTGACAAATCAAATCTGAAAGAAAGAGGTGAAACATTTTGTTTACCATAATGTGTACAAAATAAGATTAAAGTTAATTTTGGTAAATTCTAAAATTCTAAAATTGAATTGCTCAGGTAAAAAGATTAAATATGTTATCAGTTTTCTATCAAACACAGATTAAAAGAATTTAGTTTTACCTGAGTTTGATTTTTAATTAAATATTTAATTGATAACAACATAAAGAACACACAGTAGTGTTATTTATGTATCTGTGAATTTGCAAGGAAATATTTTGTTATAACTTACTAATATGAAATCATTAATTCCAATTGAAAAATTTAATGTTTGTTCAGGTTTATCTGTTATACTGTACACAAACATTATATCTTCAACAACAAAATATTGGTTGATACTTGGGGACATTAAAGGAGACTTGAATATGAGTATAAGAGTACAATATACAAAGTGACTGATACAAAAACCTTAAAATAAGAAAAATATCCAAATAGTTTTCTATTTTTGCACCAATATGGGAATTTAAGAAAACCCTGATAAATATTGTACTCAAAATCATTTTTAATGGATGTTGTTATAATAAAATGTCTTGTGAAACAAACAAAATATTTTACAAAACTGATTAAAGGGTAATCTAATGAAATAGCAACTTTTGTATTTTAATATAATGTACAATGTAAAGTACCAGACCCAATTAAAAAAGCATTAAATAATTCAAAATTAAGTAACACATATTACAAAAATACAGTATATCATAGTATAGTTGCATAAAATTTACTATATGAATGTAGGTGTATTTAAGAAGAATTTATTCTGAATAGAAAACCTTTACAAATGAAACAGGGCAAAAAAAATATTTTTATTATGAAAAACAAAACTACAACCATAGGATTGACTATATGAATAAGTAGTCAAGAATGCCCATATAATGTAACATATTCACATCATTCACAGAGCTGAGTTGGTAATTCTTAAGAATGTGATTTGAAAAGTGCTTTAGTCTTTGGAGCAGCGATGAGTCTGACATTTAAGGAGACTCCTAACACGTAGCAATCAGCCCCGCGGGTGGTGACATGGTACCCAGTTTAAATTTCATGAAGGGTGCACCAAAACAATAACTGTCACAACATTCAGGTTATTTTCCAATTACCTAAGCCACTATGACCTACATTCTGCGGTAACTATAGGTACCACATACTATTCATCAATGGGGTAGGCAGGCCTACAGATTTGCTAGGCATGAAGGTAATATAAAATGGTTATTTTTTCATGTGAATAAATCTAGTAATATCATATCATTCATGTCCTTTATCTTATGAGAATATTAATAAAATGTCAGTTTAATATATAATAAATTTCAGGGCTTAATTACCTATTTAAAATATATATATATATATTTGTTATTAAAAATGATTGAATCTGATTGTTACATTTTTCCTCAAAATGCACTCTACTTTTTTTGTTGGATAGAATAGTCAGATGCCATTTCACTCAAGCTCCTTTGAGTTCTGTTCCAGCGAGCTCTCAATTATGGGAGCATCAAAGTGCTGGAGAACGGAGCGGTGAAAAGGGTTCCTCTGCCTTTTTCTTTTTTTGGTTACTAGCTGTTATTATATTTTATGACGTCATTCCTTTTTTTCAAGTTCTTTTATGTGGAAAGAAGCATTGTTTTGCATTAAGCACTCTATAAGACTAACATTATTATTATTATTAATGTTATTTATGTTGATGTTATATTTTTTACAGTATTGTTTAGCTTAACATAGCAAACAAAACAAGACAGGAACAGCAAACAAAACAAATAAAAAAGGACCATTTGTCCATTTGTTTGCTACACGTAGCTCTAAGTTTGCGCATGAACTTTTACAGAAAAGCAATTAATGATATAGACCTATAATATAAAAACATACAATCTATATACATCAAAATAGTTTATCAATGTATGGTGGGAAAGTCCATCCTCCAATGATAATTCATGTTATGGTAAACATTATATTACTGTAAAACAGTTTTGAATAGGCCTATACCTATATCATAAAATTGGGGTGAGTTCAAATCATGAACTCCTTCATACCACCAAAACCTTGAGATGTTTTTTACACCATTTACTTCAATCTTGTACTGTAATTGGTAAGTTGGATAAGACGGAAATACAATTTAAACAATTTCCAAAATTGTATAAATAAAATTTTATCAATTTAAAAAAACACCTCATCTCTGGAAAACCCATATCAAAAATCCTCTTTTCAAACAGGTTGATAACCTCGTTCAACAGAATACAGTAATAGAATCAGAATTATGTATTTCTCTGTATTATCTTGGAATGTCAAATCTTGATATCATATTCAGGCCCCTGTGAAACAAAATACCCAAATTTAAATGACTAATCTCATATAGACATATTGCTATCAAATGGTGTAGAATTAAATTTAAAAGAATCAATCAGCTAAAAGGGTATTGACTTACTAGCAAACGAACCAGAAAAACAATATGATTTGATTTTTCCCCCTTCTATTTCACTTATTGTACCAAAGAAAACAACACATAAAATACCAAAAAATATCTCTATCATAATGAGACTTTATAAGTTTATAAGGAATTGTTCCATTCTATCATTGACAGGTATGCTTGATACTATATGTCAAATAAATAAATTTAAAAACACATTTAATAAATTGAGTAGTCCATTAAAATAATAGTCATAATATGTTCTGTAAATTTAAAAACTGCTACCATAAATGAAACATTTGCATTTCTCCATTTTTTAGATGTACATTTTTAGCATTGAACAAAATGATAAATATTATTGATGTGATGTACTTGCTTATTTCAAGTCAATCATACAGAAGCCAAACACCATTTTTGGACAAAAAACAATCTACAATTTGAATACTGAAACATATTTCACATGGATGATCAGACCCATATGTCAACTTACACAAATCTTCAAAACAAAAATTAAATAGAACTTTGTAGAACACTATAATATTTTTGTATTTTTAAATATCTATATTTATTATTGATCATCAGTTTTAAGAGTATTACTTAGATTTATAGGAAAATATTTATAATAAATAATTGAATAGTCTCAAAATTAAATCTCAACGTTTAAAAAAATTAAAAGAATTTGAGGATATTGAAGATATATCACATAATAAATCAAATAAATAAAAGTATAAAATCACAATCTTAAAATATGAACAAATAAACTAAGTAAACATTATTAAAGAAATCTACTGTAAGATAAAAGAAGACACAAAAATGCTGCTTTGTATGTGTAAACATTAGAAGGGTAATTGATAGACAGGTAAATTGGATACCTAGGGAGTGTTTGTTGATTTAGCTGAAGACCAATACAAGCAGGTTAAATGGAGTCAATCTCATCTTGGCCAACAGACACATGATAATTGATTATGAAATGCTAAAGTTCTTGGTGCCACTGCCAAACCACATAAACTTCTTGAGCATTATTAAATTCTTTAAATTTATTTTGTGTGTATATACTATACTATTTTATTTCATTAACATCCGACAGCTCTAGCAAATTATGGGATGGAATGATGCTCTATAAACTCTTTCTCAAGACTTTAGAGTGGTGTTTTCCTGGAGACAGTTCAACTTCAACAATATGATCATAAACAAAATTTACTAAGCTATTCTTCAGCATTGTGAATTGTTTAGTATGTATTAAATATACATAAATACTACTGTAATGTTCTTTACATAATATTGTCTTCTAACATAAATTTACAGCCTGTCATAAATAAAAAAAAATATCCATCTTCAATTTTTCTCAATATGTGGTAACTTGCCACGATTGTTGAAAGAAACAATGGTTTTCATATTATCCAATATTTTTGTTTATATATTTGTAGTTTTCTTATTCCCGTTTTAGCAAACTTTAGAAAAGTACAGTATGTGTTCAATAACTAAGACCAAAGCAAAAAAAAACAAAAAAAAAACAACTGTTATTCCACTTCCAATTTCCATTTTTTATTATGTTTTTATTTTTCATATAGAAGTTTACTTTAGGAGCTATAATGAAATCCAACAGTTGAATACAGTAAGTTATACATTGTGGTATGCAAAAGAAATATGAGAATTTTGCGGGTTCAGTTGTGTCTTTTCCAACTACAATATAATTGTAACTTCCAAAGGGAGACAAACCTAAAAATGAATCCCTTTGGATATTTTGCAGACCACAAAATATAACAATCACTGTATATTGATTTGCAGCTGATGAACACTTTGACAATAATGCACTTCAACAGTAACTATCCTAGCCAGCTAACATCATTTGAGTTTATTTTTAGCTGACTTTGCATACCTTCATGTACAGTACATTATACCTCTTACCAAGAAATAATAAATACTGAAAATTACGTCAATGTACTAACATTTCTAAGAACGAAAAGAAACTCCCTTTGTAATACTTTAAACCAATTTTTTTTCGTCACCTTTTTATTTATTTATTTATTTTTTTCATATCAACTGGATGTTTATCCTCATGCAAACATGAAGATAGTTTCAATTTGCAATCTTCCACCAAAGAATGCCAATCATAAAATACCACTTTATATTAAATGTAACTAACAAAACTACATTTTCTTGAATCATTTTAAATCTCTATCTTTCTATTAATATCAAATACAAGTTCATATATTTATTTTTGAATTTTAAAAGTTTAAAAAATAAGATTAACTAGCATATACTTGTGCTCCGCACGGTGTTGAATGAGTGGGGAAAGGTGGCAATGTATATGGTTGAATGTTATGGGAAGTCAAGGAGGCAATCGTGGATGTTATGGTTAGCATGTTATTATTTTTTCAAAAGGACGTCTTTGTAAATAATGTTTTGAGTGTCTTTGCGAAGTCCTTGTGCTGTGAGTAATTATTGTGCAGTTTGATGAAGGGCGGATCCAGAATATTTGAATTTTTCGCTTGGGGCGAAAAAATCAGATACTGCCTCGCTTAAGCAAAAAAGCAAAGATTGCACCAAGCTAAAAAAAAAACAAACTATGTACTAAGTCATATAATAGCCGTCGGTAGCATTTTGCAAGTGGTCCAGCCATTATGGTAAGAGGGGGAGTTGGGTGGCACTTAGCAAATCTGGTAGTAACTAAAGAGTGGAGACCCGCTATTCGTATCCACAGACAAAAGATTTTAAAGTTTAGTGAGGTCTGAGAGCATCCACTTCAGTCCCACCTTGGTTGGTGAACAACCTTTTTTTAGCAGATCTGATTGCCTATAAATAGATGCGTGCAAATACATATATAATGCAATGGATAACATTAACAATTACTATAACATACTGTAATTATATATACATGATGTGCAGGTTACTCAGCTGTGAAATATTAACAATATACAATTAAATAAAACACAGAATACAATATGCCATGGAAATGGGCCTCCAGCTATGCCTACATGTTAATAGTACCGTAGAGTTTTAAATAACATGCTGCTGGTACATTTTTACAAATTCTTGCAAAATTCAGCAAGAAACATTAAACCGTTAGCACCTGTGTGAGAACGCTCGATTGGATCCTGCTAACCGTTAGCAGCCGTGTGAGAACATAGCCTATGTTATGTAACTGATTTGAGAAATGGAACCTTTGCAAATTTTGTTGTTTATGATGTTTAGAATAGTTTTAAATGCATAGGTTTATTTTTACCTGATTGATTTCGAAAACATGCCATTTATTGCTGATGTTTTTGAGGCATACAAGACAACTATACAATGGGTACTCCGTGGTGTGGTGGCGTACATGCTGCTCATATATTTTGTTGACGTGAGGCATGCGCGGTAGACGTAATGAAGCTGCAAAACAGACTGTTTTTTTTTACAGCCTGACATGATATTTCTCAAATCTGAGCACTGCGGATTAACAGTGGGGATTTATTTATGGGACGTTAAGCGATTCACGAAACATGGCAAAACAGGTACTGGTTTTTGGCAGTTTTTGACTGTTTTTGTGTTTGTTATCCAGCCTTGAAAAGTGGCGGACAGTGGTCATGACATATAGAAACCCCAGTGTATGAGATATGAGCTCATTCCTGCCAGCGGTTTCAGAGGGATAGGTGAAGTTACGCGGTGGAAATTAGCAGAAATAATATATAGATAAAAAGAAAATATATGCAAGGTTTAAAATGACGATAATCACCATAATGCGTGATTGAAATGTACTTCATTAAACATGAACTATGACCCGACGCCTCTTGTATGATAGTACAATATTATAAATATTCATCATTTATTGACAGAACCATTCTGTACAAACATGAAGGATCAATTGAAAAGCACATGGGAGAGAATGTAATTTACAAATCATCAAAGGTTATCACTAAAGTCAGGTCTCATAATATAGTAATAAAATAGGCACATGTTATTCAGAGGGAGAATATCAAAAGAAAACACAATTGAAAGCAGATTTCCTCAAAATAACAATGTGAAAAAAAGGTATAAGCATTCATAAAGTCTATTAAGTGTTGGATTATGGCAAAGTGCATTTCCAGAACAGTAATAACAGAAATCCATAAGACACTTTAAATTGCTCTCAAAAGCTAACCTTCTCTCAAAGGATTGGCATCTCTCAAAAGATCGCTCTCATAAATTATCACCTTCTCAAGCATTGCCGTCTCAAAGCGTACGAGTCGCCATGAAAAATTAAAAAAAAGAAATAAAAATAAAAATTTTCACGGAACTCCATCTCCCGCGGGGGATTCAGACGAACCCCCACTAAATACGGGCCTGAGTGTCTCCACTCTCTTTCTGCAGGCACACATTGTAGTGCTAGGTGAAAAACACTAGTCTAGAATTCAATTTTGCACACAATCCTAAAAAGGGTCAAGCAAACCATGCACTAACAAAAAATTAGTGCACAGTTGGGGATAGGAAAATAACATTCGAAGTTGACGTCACGATTGACTTATAAATGTTATAGCATTCTTTAGATTTTTAGATTGAATGATATACTACACGGCCGGCGGAAATGGAAGAGGGGTCCCCACTTTTTGGCAGAAAGTATATGTCTATGCAGATTTTTGTATGATCGGCTTTCCTGCAATTTATATTCCCATCTTACCACTTTGAAAAACGTTCCACAACCACTTGGTTTCACAGAATAGATTTCATAACTGATATAATGTAATATTTCTAATAATGAACACAATAATCTTTCCATTTTATAGCTTATATACTGATTCAGCAAGATTCAGTTACAAGCAAGATTTAAACATAAAACAGAAATGCAATAGTAAATTTACCTGCAAAAAAGGCAAATAAAATGCTGGAGACAAAGCCAACAAAAAGTGGCAGCAAAAATCTTGTGACCTGTATTTCACATTCCTTCTCATAAAATTAACTAATTCCATGATAAAACCAGTCATTACTAGTTTAAATTTTAATTTCATGAGTCATCAAATATAATGATTGTACAGAGATTAATTATGAATGCTGTTGGACTCCAACATACATGTTCTGCTGAAAAATAATTTGAAAATAAAAACAATAAAAAAAAACCATAAACCATACTAGGACAATTCAATGATAAGCCAAGATCTGGGCCAATGGCAACACAAACTTTGACATCATGACACTAATTTACACATAGCCACAAACTAGATGCCGATTATACAGATGTTAGGAATAGAAATTAATGATAAGGATATACTGTAATAAGTTGAATACAGCTGTATATAAGTAATCAATCATCTATGATAAATATGTAAGCATAAACATTTGTAAATAGCTAGACAATAATTATCACAGTATGCCTAAATGGGAAACAGAATTATTAAAAGTAGCGAATAAAGAACATTCTTACCACTATCCTACAGTATTATAACATAGTTAGGTTTTAGCTATCGTTTTACACCCGAGACTCTCAAAGCGCTCGAAATGTGAAGTGGCTCGTACAGTAATTTTCTTCTCCCCCTAGTCTATTCGTGTCTGAGATACCCTGTAAAATGGTACCAGCTACTCTCACCTGTCCACAATAAGGGCTGGACCAGTACACTGGTCCGCTCGTCTCAAAAGATGTGCTGGATTTTTTTTAGTGCACATGAGCCAAATGTGTACACTGGGCATACAGTTTGTAGTCCTTATCCAAGAAGACTTATTCCACCCCCGGAATCATAGAGGAACATGCTGCTTGCACCAGCCCCGATATAATGGCTGTAGGTTGCAACGCCCCTGCCTTACACGCTCGGTCATTTGACTCGCCGTACTCGTACTGTTAGTTACAGTACATCTAAAATTTACAATATTGTAAAGCAAACTTCCAACTTCTGTGATATTCTAATTTTTTTGGTCAAAAAAAAGTAACAAGAGATAAAATCCTGCAAATTATATATTATAACACAGAGTATCTATCAGCAAATTCCTTTATCACTGGCTATTAACTAATACTTGTCATAAAGATATTTCAAGTGATTCTTTTAGAAATGGTTTTCTCCTATAGGACAGTTATCTCCTCCAGCACTGAACTACGTTCTATTCCCTCTCTACTGTACCTACCCACGAAGATGCATTAAAATTCTTCCACGACGGGATGCTCTGCAGAGTGATTAACCTTATCAGGGTTCGTCTCATTCAGCTAAAGAGCAACATACTAACTGCTGGACACCATCCTCCAGTCGAGGTCAAGCGTCCAAATTATTTGGTAATGACCATTACAAAGAAACCAGAGTGACCAGTTCAAATTGATCCACCTGCATGCAGGTGGCCAAAATTTTCTTGCAAATTAGTCACCTGTTATAATTAAGGTATAATAAATAATAATAATAGTGACCAGTTAAATTCCAAAAATCTAATAAAAAAATGAAAATCCTATACCCAAGTGTATAAAGTGTCAGTTAATATACAAAATATATATAGAGGAGACTCTACAAATTGTAAGCCAGTAGTATTTTCGTATTGACAACCTGTAGCTTGAATTTATAATTAATAAATTATAGTAATATTAATCAAATTAGCAATAAATAAACCTTGAGATTGTCTACTATAATTTCCACAATATTATTGCATGTCATGATGATGACAGAGGATATCTAATCAAACTGTATACGTAGTACTTCTAAATTTACAAATGCATGCCAAAGAAACACCTGCCTCTAAAGTACAGACATTCCAACCAACTTTAATTATACTTTTCATTGTATTCCAATACATAAAATTACTATAATTATTTACAAAGATAGTCATACAGTACCATGATATATGCTTTTACTGTATGCTCTTTACATGAAAAGGGCAACTGGTGACAACAAAATTTGTCCTTCATAGTTTGTTAATTTAAAAACACAATTGGTCTATGAAGAAATAACAGGGCATATAATAAAATCTTGGTATAACTAAGAACACAGTTTACGACAACAGTAAAAGATTATCACAGAGTGCAATTCTTTTTTTCAAGTTAATGAAGGGATTTCCTTCATTATTATTATGAATTATGAAAATTCTTCAACATAAAACTACTCCTAAGAACGGTCCAAAAAACTCTTCCTACTCATTTCTGTGGTTGGCAGTTTGATGACCCCTAAAATAATTAACAATATCAAAATGTCAGGAAAAAAAAATGTAATCATTATTTATACATACAATGGACATATGTGGAACATCATTAATAACATTGATCCATTATTAATTTTATTATAATTATGCATTCATTATGTCAGAGGTCAAGTGTGCTGTAGTACAGTATTTTTACCCTGGTATGTATGAACCCTACCTTACCGAACTGAACAGGTAGGCTATACTGTATGTCCATGATGATCATTTCCTCTCTGCTGACAATAATAACACGTTTGTTTATGAAAGAGGAATTGGAGGATAAGGGATAGACAGTGGTAAACCACAGTCGCAATTGTACTCCAGTTCTGTGGGTATTATTATGCAGGCTGATGAGTCACAACTAACCAATGATGCGGCACGAGGCATGCAGCACCGGTCGTAATAAATTCTGTACACAATTGAATAGTGCTTTAGTTGAAAATCAGTGAAGTAATTTAATATTATATTCCAGATTAATCAAATTTGATGAAAAAAAGACAGAACTTTGTTTTAAAAAAATGCTTTAAATTTTTAGTAACTGATCTGAGTGTAAGCCAAAGGTACTGTAATGAACATTCTTCTGGCTCTGAAGACCCCCAGTACGACATTCTCCATGGACAAATTAACCAAAAACCGCAACAGGTTTAACCGAGAGAAGATTGCTCAAGAAGAATAATCAGCTTGGTTTTCTTGAGCAGAAAAATTGAATGCAAATACAAGCATTGCGTTTTTCACAAAATGTATCCACAGTCTTGATATGCATGTATGCAAAATTTTACCATCATTAAAAACCTACTGCATACTAAGTCCAAGTACGAACAGTGGTATTGCAAGTAGACCAAGAAAGAGTTAACCTTTTTCTTGGTCAAAATTAATATAATGCGAACAACAAATAACGCTTTAGTAGTATTAATAACAAGTGGATTGCACCTGGAATAAGTTCACTATACACAATGATCCACTGTTTATAAGGCAAATGGAAGTTATTGAGGTGAAGGGAAGTAAGCCCAATAGGAAGTGAAGGAATTCCAGGTGAAGGAGGTGATCAGAAACTAACATCATGACATCAGCAACTTGGTTCCATTTATTTGTTCATATTGGAATAGTTTTTTGTGTATAAAGTGCTATAATAAGGTGCTACCAAGCACTATATTGTATTGTTGCTCAAAGACAGATGTTTATATCGTGACTTCAATGATAATGATCATTTATATATAACAGATGAGACTAACTCACAGCCTACTGGTGTGGTTCTCTGCAGAGACCTCTTTGCCTAACATCTAAACCTTGGACTATGCAGAGTATCATCGTAAGACACAAATACAGCAGTAAAAATATAGTACAACAATTATACTCAAACTCTTGTTTGTAATAAAGCTCTGTTGAAAAATATTCCTCATTGATAGTAAAAGACTTTTAAGACCACACAAACACAAAACTAAGACACCAGATACTATAGCTCACTGTATGAATGTTAATGTCCTATAATAATAATAACAATAATAATAATAATAATAATAATAATAATAATAATAATAGTGTAGTTTTATATAGCACAAATATCTATCTAATGTAAGATGCTCAGGGCGCTTGAAATGTGGACTAGGAACTCGATCAATGATTATTAGCACAACAGTATTTTCTTGAATAAATTGTGGAACTTTATTTACAATATATTGTCCTTTTACTACTTGGATTTCAGCCATCTTGCTTAAGTTGCAAAAGCTTTGTACGATAGCAGCTGGAAGGCATAATATAATCATTCACATTACAATTTATAGCATTGAATTTGAATAGATATTCAACCTAGCACTACTTTCTAACATTTTGATATAATAAAATCTAATCTATAATAATCAGTAAAAAAGAAACAATGAAGACCTTTGCATTATATAATTACATACAATAATGTAATGTGGTTGCATTTACATAGCGCTTTATACCAGAGTCTCAAAGCACTTGCGATGTGGACCACAGTAGCTCGCGCAGTAACTTTCTTCTCCCCAAGGGTCTCTTCGCAGGCCCGTAGCCAGGGAGGGTTTTCATGATTCGAACTCCCTTTTCTAGCAAACCACCCTCTATTCTGACGAAACCCCTTTTCAAACATTACTGCTTTTATAGCATTACTTAGACTCGGAACACATATATTCTTTGGCTTTGGGGTTTCGACCCTGGACAGAGAACCACCCCCCCCACCCCAATCGGATGAACCTGGCTACAGCCCTGCTTTGTGTCTGAGCTAACCGGTAAACCGGTACCAGCTATCCCTTGTCTGTCCAACATAATAATAAATGTATTTGTGTGCATTTATACATGAAATGTGGAACACTGTTGTAAAGGTCTGATGAGAACAAACATTTTATAGAATATCTTGCAACTTATGATTAGATCATGCCTTGATAAATACCTATGGTGTAGCAGGGGTTATGAAATCAATAATCTTTATAGGGTATGTATTGGCACAGTGGTAGTGTGTCAATATTTGAACACGTAGACCTGAAATAAACAATAAGAGGGTGGCATAAGGTACAACATGGATTCCTTATCTGGACTTTATCATTCTAGTTCTAGTAGTAAATGTAGGCTATATCGTTATTGCCTTGTTTATATATATATAAGTCCAGGTCAAGAATAAATTTTAAAAATCCTTAAACTTGGAAAGGAGATGAAACCACCTCAATGAGAAAAATGCACAGTAAACGATAATAATAATTCTGGATTTATATACTTTAGCGCCTCACGTTGACACAACCTCAATATGCAGACTTACATCCGAATTATACTATCTTGTCCACAATATAAAGTAAAGATTTATTTTGTCTCTTAACTATAAACAGTTTTTGTACATAATGGTTAAATAAACATTGGCCCCTGGATGATGGTAGAGCAATTGAATAGAACAAAAATAGGGGCTTTTTTTACATGCTTTGAAATGAAATAATTTATAAAAACTAAATAGATTAAATGACAGGCCTTATTTAAAAAAAAAATAAATAAATAAAACTATTTTTTCTGTTAAGTATACAATTTGTATTATAATCAAAAAAGTAAGTAAAGGACACTGAAATGAAATATAACTGACAAATAGTAATAAATTAAATTAAATCAAATTAAATTAGTCGGTTTATCCAGGTAAGTAGACACAGAGTAGACAGACAGTTCTACAAATAACAATCATAGCATTAGCAACTCTGGAATCATATTTTGAATATAACATCAGTTTGGTAAAATACATGTCATTTGTACATAATGCATAAAAAAAATCTGTAATTTACTGTATATACAGTAGCATGCTGTATACACACACCCATTTAAGCACAATGACCCATTTTATCACAATGACAAAAATTCCTAAAACTAAACACACATGTAAATTCCATGCATGAATACTACACATGTATAATACCTACAAAGAGACCTAGTGTACATGCTACTATTGCAAATCCTCTACCGCATTCAAGGAAATGGTCCATTTATTCATCATCCATGAAATGGTCTTATGTAATAAAATTTAATCTTGTAATAATTATTCATAAGAATAATTATACAGAATGTTTCCTTGTAGACTAGAAGTAAACAAGTGAATAAGAATTTTGAGGACCGGTATCTGTTTTACATTCTAGAAAATTGTAATAATAATAAAAATAATAATAATAATAGCAAATTCCACAGAATAAAAAAGCCTCAATGCACTTTACAACAAGGAGTAAATAATTTTCATTTAAACTATGGTAATTAAACTATCGGTATAGGTATCCAGAACAAGGCTCCACCCACCAATGTTAAAACAACGTAGCTGTCACATTATAAATAAGTGCAGTCCTTACATTAAATATTGTATACAGTATAATGAATTTACAAAACAGCGTTTTTTTTTGTAGGTAAAGTATATTTGCTACAGTAATTAGGTTAGTACAGAATATCTAACCTAAATTAAAAATTTTAAAATGAGTAATTTCGGACTAGCACAATATTGGAAAAAATAAATATTAGGTTATCAGCATCTCACCAAATAGCCTGAAGAACCACAACACTATGTGTTTCACAACCAAAGCATATACAGTAGTCTCCTTTCTCTGACTACAGTAGATAAGCAGGTTGAAAATTTCTAAAATTCCTTAAAAGACTACAGTAGATGCAGTTGCCACTTATACCAAAGAAACCCTCAACTGGTTCACTTTACACCTCCTGCGGACTGATAATTTCACCCATGAGTCACCAGTTGCGGTATTCCAACTGTTGTTCCAATGACCTTTACATTATTGTTATAGGAAACGAGGACCACACTCAAAGGTAAACTTCAAAGAACATCTACGAAATACCCCACACTGTATTTATCTATATTTTTATAATTAAAACTTGGATGTCAACACCCTTTCAATTGACACCGGTAGATAATTTAAATTAATTTACAATCATGTACATAATGTAATTAGAAAGTATTTCTAGATGATTTTGTATTATTTAACTTTATCTAAGATGTAATATTTGAATTAAATTTGAATTGATTTATTTATAAATAATATGAAAAACTTTTTTTGTCATAATCACAACAAGGCAACATGACATTTTGTTATTAATGTATGTTTTAAGAACATTAACATAGAGCAAAAAATGAATGAACAGAAGTAATTCAGAAAAAAATTATAAATTTCATAACTATTGCTGCATTTCATTTTATTTTTTCTCGGTTGGATTTGAAGGAAAAATTAATAAAAAGAATATTCTATATTAGGAACTAAGTAAGGAAAAATATGGTAATTTTTAAAGATGAAAGTGACTTCTGTATAAATCTAATTAGAGGATTTTTATATTTACCTTACAGTGTAGCCTAGGTCTACTTTTAATTGTCCAATCCAAATCATCATCACCATCATTACCAGTACAATTTGCACTTATGTCAAATACCGTACTTACACTTTGTTAATTATACTTAAGTACATTTAAATGGTTAATTGCAAGTACATTTTGGAAGTGATAGTAGAATGATTTCCATATTAATGTCTTGTCCAGGTCTAGCTAGTATTGTACACAGGTGTGTAACCAGGTTCATGGGAAGGGGTTTCCTTTAATAAACAAAGTTATGATAAAATACTGCTGCAGTAGCAAACTGGTTAAAAAGAGGGGGTTCAGGTGAAACTCCGGATACTGGCCTGACACATACCTGTTGTAACTTTACTAGTAGTAGCATTTCCTATTCCAAGGTAAATGCTTTAGGGCTACATGGTTGGCTAGAAGTAGTTACACAACATCTAATGAATATTGTCAGTAAAACAACACAGGCTGTAACTTATCAATGAGATCTCAACTTAGCATGTTCTTAAGTGACCTTTTACTAAATACCTTGTCTGTTGCTATTCAACCAAATACAGGTTATGTGACAGCAAGCAGGCATTTAACTTCTTAAACACAATTGAATTGGTCAATAAATGTGCGTACAATTACATTATAATGAAGCATCTCTAGGCAATATTTAAAATTGCAGCATCCTAAATATAAATAGAATTTTTTTGTTTACATTCTCAATAAAAAGGTCTGTGTACTATATCAATCATAAGTCTGCAAAAAATCACATATAATATATCATTAGCAATTGTCAGTGGATATTATTCAGGAGGACCACTTCCACGGAATATCAGAGGAAGTTGCATGTTGGTATATGAGATGAGAAATACAAAGAATTGGTTAATCACGGATTATGCAAATTAGGCAATTCTTCACAGTATATATCTTTCATTTATCTCATTTAATTTTTTTTAATTTTCATAAAAATATGATGAAAATGTTCTTAAATAATATAAATGTGTATACACATTATAATGAAGCATCTCTAGGCAATATTTAAAATTGCAGCATCCTAAATATAAATAGAATTTTTTTGTTTACATTCTCAATAAAAAGGTCTGTGTACTATATCAATCATAAGTCTGCAAAAAATCACATATAATATATCATTAGCAATTGTCAGTGGATATTATTCAGGAGGACCACTTCCACAGAATATCAGAAGAAGTTGCATGTTCGTATGTGAGAAATACAAAGAACTCTATTGGTTAATCACGGATTATGCAAATTAGGCAATTCTTCACAGTATATATCTTTCATTTATCTCATTTAATTTTTTTCAATTTTCATAAAAATATGATGAAAATGTTCTTAAATAATATAAATGTGCGTACAATTACATTATAATGAAGCATCACTAGGCAATATTTAAAATTGCAGCATCCTAAATATAAATAGAATTTTTTTGTTTATATTCTCAATAAAAAGGTCTGTGTACTATATCAATCATAAGTCTGCAAAAAATCACATATAATATATCATTAGCAATTGTCAGTGGATATTATTCAGGAGGACCACTTCCACGGAATATCAGAGGAAGTTGCATGTTGGTATATGAGAAATACAAAGAACTCTATTGGTTAATCACGGATTATGCAAATTAGGCAATTCTTCACAGTATATATCTTTAATTTATCTCATTTAATTTTTTTCAATTTTCATAAAAATATGATGAAAATGTTCTTAAATAATATAAATGTGCGTACAATTACATTATAATGAAGCATCTCTAGGCATTATTTAAAATTGCAGCATCCTAAATATAAATAGAATTTTTTTGTTTACATTCTCAATAAAAAGGTCTGTGTACTATATCAATCATAAGTCTGCAAAAAATCACATATAATATATCATTAGCAATTGTCAGTGGATATTATTCAGGAGGACCACTTCCACGGAATATCAGAGGAAGTTGCATGTTGGTATATGAGAAATACAAAGAACTCTATTGGTTAATCACAGATTATGCAAATTAGGCAATTCTTCACAGTATATATCTTTCATTTATCTCATTAAATTTTTTTCAATTTTCATAAAAATATGATGAAAATGTTCTTAAATAATATAAATGTGCGTACAATTACATTATAATGAAGCATCTCTAGGCAATATTTAAAATTGTAGCATCCTAAATATAAATAGAATTTTTTTGTTTGACATTCTCAATAAAAAGGTCTGTGTACTATATCAATCATAAGTCTGCAAAAAATCACATATAATATATCATTAGCAATTGTCAGTGGATATTATTCAGGAGGACCACTTCCATAGAATATCAGAAGAAGTTGCATGTTGGTATGTGAGAAATACAAAGAACTCTATTGGTTAATCACGGATTATGCAAATTAGGCAATTCTTCACAGTATATATCTTTAATTTATCTCATTTAATTTTGTTCAATTTTCATAAAAATATGATGAAAATGTTCTTAAATAATATACATGTGCGTACAATTACATTATAATGAAGCATCTCTAGGCAATATTTAAAATTGCAGCATCCTAAATATAAATAGAATTTTTTTGTTTACATTCTCAATAAAAAGGTCTGTGTACTATATCAATCATAAGTCTGCAAAAAATCACATATAATATATCATTAGCAATTGTCAGTGGATATTATTCAGGAGGACCACTTCCACGGAATATCAGAGGAAGTTGCATGTTGGTATGTGAGAAGAAAACGCATTTAAAATAAAACATATCGTTAAGAATAGAAAATCACATTACTAGTTCTAATGTACAAATTAACCTACTACACATCATCTTCAAAATAATTACAATATCTATTTCATTATAAATAGAGAATAAAATACAGAAATAGTATTATTCATTTTAATGAAGGGATCATTAAAACAGAAATTCAAATGTGAAGAAGTATAACAAATCTAGGCCTTTTAAGAATATGAATGCATTTTGCCTTGAATGCAAGGTTTGTAAATGATTGTAGAATACCAAATTACATAACTTGATAATTATAGAAATAAGCTTTTAATAATGGCCTTCGAGTGGACAATGTTACAGTATGTTACGATGATTATTTGCATTTTAATAAGGTAGGTTCTTTGATTTTCTTTACTCTTCTTGTATAACAAAAATATTAATAAGTTATACAGTAGTAGCACTTCAAATTACAATGGCCCTGGAATTAATAGCAATTGAGAGTAGCTATTTAATAGTGGAGCTATCACTTAGTGACTTGCCCATAAGCGATTAGCTCCTCCATATTCTCTGATACATATATCGTTATAGGTGACACAGGGTGTAACATACAGTACTTTACCTTTGTACCGCAGAAGTTAATATTAAATGCAATGGGGCAAGGTTCACTTACATAGGAATAGTCAAAATCTAATACTGTACATTATTAATCGATTTATTACAAATACTATAGACTAAACAAAAAAATGTAAATAATTGTAAATTCTAAAGACATACTACAGTTCCTGTGGGAAAAGCGTATGCACTTTGAATAAAAAATTTGGCTGACTTCAGGAGTTTTTAATGAATAATATATGTAAAGCTACAGTATGTATTAATCATCATAGTTTTAATTTCCAGTTAATCAGATTACAGAAGTATTTTCTAATAAATTATTATTAGTCACTAAATCCAAAAGAAATTAATCTATTAGAAAAGATTATACAGCAATTAAATTCTAATAAACAAAAAAAAATTGAAATATAGTGTTTCAAAATCAACACTTTGCAATAAACTAAAGTTGGAATATGTGAGAAAATCCATCTGTTTCCCAAAGAACATTACTGGAAAAATATTATGTAATATAAATTACAACAAGAATTGGATATAATATATAACTAATTACAAATAGGTTGATATTATAAGAAACTATATTGTTATTGTTTAATGCCAAATAAAGTGAAATAAAAATTCTTAATAAAACTTTTATATAAATATTTATTTCAATATTTTTATTGGATATCTTTACAGTAAATATTTTATAATACTGCAATATATTAAAATCTATGGAAGTAACATGTGTAAATTGAATTACTGTTTGAATTATGAACTACAAAAACACAAATAAAGAAACTAGAGAATATGAAAACAGGTGGTTAAACATTGGATTGCAATGGATGTCTTGCAACAGAACAGAGAGCATGATAAAGGGACCTTGAAAATCTTAATCAAGTGCATACGAATTCAATTGCTAATTGAGATGATAGATCTCAGATAGAGCATGCTACAATATACAACAATATACAACCATGGAGGTATATGATACAACAAAAGGAACTTTGATCACTCAGTAAGATTCACAAGGATAGTCTGTGATGGATAAAGGGCAATATCCAACTAGATGCAATTTTCATGAATATCACATTAAAAAAAGCATGTTTCTATTTAGATGTCTAGAGATGTCTCTGTCAGTGAGAGGTCTAATAACGAACAGAATTAAGAAAGTTATGAATTCCGATTCATTTTATTCATCATATAAAAGCAATATCAGGGCTTAGGTTAGTTATAATGTTAAAAACATACTGTAGATATCAAAATATATGAAAAATGTTAAAAGTATTTACAGTGTGTCTAGAAAATCTATTATTAAATAGCCATACTGCATGTGGCACAAAAGGTCCTGTCTATTTGTTTTTATCTTATAAGTTGTCATCCTACCACCAGATGATGAGAATGGTAATAATACCGTAATTATAGATATGGTAATGATTATGACATCAGCACAGCTAGAATTGTGTGGACAATGATACTGAAAATTATGTGGTAACGGCAATAATGAGCAGCGTTCTCCCAAAGCTGTTTTAGCCGTCAATTTTACCAGTAAAAATAACTGACCATCCAGTAAAAATGTTTGTGTTAGGCCTAGGTAGCCTAGGCTGGCCTTCTTTCAATAAACGAATATCATTCCAGTCCGCAGGCCCAGCTATGATTATGTACTGTTGTTTTTTTTATGCACAGAACTAACTTTGAAGTAAAAAGAACATCATGCCCTGGGTAAGCATCATGTGAACACTCGTCAAAAGTAATGAGCGTATTACGTCGTAACTTTACTCCAGACGGAAGGCCGTCTGAATATAACTACTATCATGCAGACAGAATATTTTAATGGCTCATTATTTCCATTATTAAAACATTCAACATTCCCAATTAAAAGTTTTAATTGCCAATTATTTTCAAACTACAGCTGCTAATTGCAACCTACTGCTAATTGCAACCTACTGCATGCAACCTACTAAAAAATCGCAATAATTCAAAAACAAATCATCAGCTTATAAATTAGCACAATATAAAATCAGCACAATATTCAACAAGAACCTACAATTACAGTGTACAGCCAGGACCAGACTATCAAATTTTATGTGAAATGCCTAAATATGGTCATGATGACATCATATCATGACCATATTTAGGCACATAATGACTATATATGGACATACAACATTCTTTGATAGTATGGACATAGCATAAAACTGTACTGCGGTCTGCAAGATGTATCTTAAAGGAATGCGGGAGATCCCAGCTGGAAATGTGTCACAAGATAGTTATTCATTAGGTTTCCATTTCTTCATAGGCACTGACTGGACTACTCAATTATGTTTAATTTGCTAGGTGATTCTTTCTACTTTTGTGCCTAAAATATTTGTAATCAATATATTTTGGCGGAAATTTTTCAATTGTGGTACTTAAAAATTATACTGTACTGCAGGATTATTAAAGTTCATTAAAAATTTATTTCCAAGGATATAAAACTAAAAATAATTTAATAAAATACAGATATCCTCCAGGTACAGTATGATACAACTTTAATGCTAAAACATATGTTGAAATCGGTGGCTACCAACCATACCTTTGGCCATGAATTGATAAATAATATTTTAGAGTACTTTAAACACTTCTTGAGATATTTAATTTTAAAACCAAGTTCCAACATTAGGCCTAATTTATCAAATATTGGTTTACTTTGTCCAAGAAGATGGAGTAATATGGGTTTACCAATTATGGTTAAAAAACTGTTCCATTATTTCATGCAACAGCCAAAACAAATGTGCTAAATCATCAAATTCCTGGCTTACTAGTGATTCAGTGAGAAGAAATGAGGGTAAGGATTGGTGGAGAAGGTAGTGAAAAAATAATTTTGGTAAGCCTTAGACTGTGCCAAACAAATTTTCCCAACAAGTTCTTATAATTACTTTCACAAAATCTTATTTGCATGTAATAGGTTAATAAAAATCAGTTTGAATTAATTTCTATGACATATATCTATATATTCAATATAGTTAAACGGAATAAAATATCAGTTAAAACCGACTTTCTTTCACAAAGGTAACCATTTCATTAATAGTATTTATAGAGAAGAAAATCTGACTCCTCAAGAGACATCCTCATCCCATATCATTTACAATGTAGTAGGTAGGTATATTAGTTTTAAGGCAGAAAACACCATAATTTTAAAAACAACAAATTAATTTTTACATGGAAACATTACATAAACATTACATAAATTAACACTTAAAAACATAAAATTAAGTTTGTGTACCTACTGTACTGTGTACATGGTTTCCTACCAAACCGAACAAGTTCACTGATAAGCCTATGTCGTGGCTATTATCAGATTCAGAAAGTATATATTTGTATATTCAACAATTTTAAACTAAAATACAAAGGGGTAGTATAGGCTTTTAGCACGTCCCTGAAATACCGAATACCTGGATAGTAGGCCTTAGTCGGTACGGCATCCGCCAAACACTCCTTACGGTTTAGCCGTTTTAAGCACGCGCCGGAAGCTATACCACCATTTGACAGGTTCTTAGCCCGGTATCGATACCACAACACTGGCGGTGGTACGGCAGACGTGGGGGACACGCTACCACGAAAATACTCACTGGGGAAACTGGCGATATAATCATTGCTTTGTACAAGAACAAAAATGTTTCTTACCTTGTTCTTATTAGATATTGGTCTCTTAGTAACTACATACATTCACACTGAACAGTGCGCCGCTTGGGAATGGAGATTACGATGAAATGTAATATTTATAATGAATTACCTCCACTTCTTCTCACGTCTGCCTATCGAAGTATTGATGGGCGGACCACGGAAGTAGAGGAGGTCAAAGTTTATGAGATCGTACAGGTGTACGTACAAAGGTGCGTTTTATGATTTGATTGATACAGCATTGAGATAATATTCTCTTCAAGTGTGTCTTTATGAAACCCTTCAGATTGTATAAAAAACAATCTTCTTCTTCTTCTTTTTAAAATCTAATTGCAACATATATTATAAAAGTAAATTTAAATCAATTAATATAAAATGTAAATTATGTATGATAAGATTGATTCCAGTTTAATATTTATATTAACAGTATTTTTAATTATTTTGTTCAAAATTGTCGTTGATGGATAACCATTGAAGAAAACTTTCAATGATGATATTTCAACCTACTTGTTGCACAGTCCAATTACAAAGAGCAGAGATAAAACCAGCCAACATCAGGTTTAATCTGAGAGGGCGCCATGTAAAGAGTAAATCTCTATATAGGAACTCTAAGACTTTCCAGAACAGACATTGAGAAAGCGAACTTTATTCTGTATTATCTTTCTTATGTTCAATCTTTTTTTCTTAAAATTGGTACTTCAATTCAGTGCATAAGGCTGCTGTTGTAGAAGATGACATACCAATAATCAATAGGCAGGTATATACATATATATAGGCCTATTTATATACACACATATATATAGGCCTATATATACATATATAGGCCTATATATACATATATAATATGTATATACATGCCTATTGATTATTGATAATTAAATCTAGCATTAGGCCTAATTATTATTCACCACTGGGTATCAATAGTGATCCGTATTATTCAATATTGATATTGATCACCATTGACTATTCAATAATGATCACCATTGATTACCAATATTTTCAACAACTCACATTTTCATTCTGTCTATCGTTTCTTCTGTTTGTTTATTGCTGTTCTCTTTTTTTTGTTTTCTTTACTGTTTACTGTTTTCTGCCTGTTTTATTTTTTCCTGAGCTGTACTCAAGAATATCCTCACAGAAAACAGACTTTCAAAGACAATGAGCACTCCCTGTCTTTCACACATTGTAGTTTAGATTTGTTTGAATATTTATTAAAATTGATTATTAATCAATATTTTTAACTATTAAATTTGTTCAATCTTGATTATTGTTTATCATTCAATATTGATTACAATTCAGTAACATTAAACATTTAGTGCCACTGTGCATTTTCATTGAATATTTATAACCATTGATTATATTGATAAAAATTACCATTCAATTTCAATATAGAATAAAAAATGATTATCATTATTTTTAATAACTGTCTTATCAAATATTGATCAGTATTGTTCAGCAACAGGTATTTCGTTTAGGAGGAACAGATTCAAATGCCGCTTTAGCATTTCTTATAAACGCAGACACCCACCCTTGCCTCTGCCCCCGTCACAAAGATAAACATGCACGCTCAAATTTACTGCAATTCTATTTCGATGTTGTTTTACATCAGAAAATTCCATAGGAGTGATGTTTTGCCCCGCCTGACGTGTTATTGTATTGAATGCTCAGTACGTTTCCAGATACTTGTGAACACATTCTCGCAAGTGATGCGGTTGAGAATCGAGCCCGCAACCCCAGGCAGGGGTGGCGCCAGTGGGGGACCCCGTCGGGGAAAGCTCGCCCCCCCCCCCGTCGGGGAGAAAAAGCACAATTCGTTGGAGAGGAAAAAACAATTATATGTATTTTCTACATATTAGTAGACTATAAAATCGAATAAATAAGCCTTTGAAACCCCTAAATTGTCAAAATTCCCCCAGGACCACTTTCGAAACCTTTTACTTGAAGCTCGACCACGCCCACTTTGCTTTCGTCGGGGAAATCTGACCCCTCGTCGGGGCATCGGCCCCCCCCCAACCCCGTCGGGGACCTCAGCCACCGTGTCGGGCAAATCCTGGCGCCACCCCTGACCCCAGGTAACTAGCCTGGTGTCGTAACCACTAGACCACCGAGCTTACGTTCATTGACTAGTGTTGGATCCGATCCCAGAGTAGCAGCTGGTACTGCAATCACTATTTGTATCAATCAATAGGTATTGGTAATGACTATTATGTTCAAAATTATTCTCGCCCTTCAAGGGCCCTTCTCAGTACTCGTGTTTGAAATTCTCGCTCAGAATATTTGTGTTCATATCGAGGGCGTCGGTCCGTGGTTGAAAGTGGTGGGGGGGGGGGCGAATTATCTGAAGTCTTGAGCCCATGGCCCAAGCCTTGGCTGGGGGACAGGGGCGGCAAAGGGCCCCGGTAGGGGTTCAGGGGACGCCATCCCTAGAAGCTCTGGATAGCCTTTTATAAATCATATCTAATGATTTTAAGGAATGCAACACACTACATATTCAAAATACAGTAGCGGGTTGTAAAGGGTTGTGCATTTTGAGTTTGTAAACATGTTGGCCTAATAGGTTTATACACTTTCAATTTTAACAACGTACACTACATTGCATGGCCGGCGGAACCGGTGGGGAGGGGGGCTACTTTTTGGAAGAAAATATATGTCTATGGAGATTTTTGTATGATCGGAAAGAAATGCTAGAAAATAAAGGGAGAAGAGGGAGGGGCAATAGAGTGTTTATCCAGTCCCGACCGAGTTTTTCTCGTAATTCACATTGGCGGACCTGGGGATCAAGGGCCCTGACCCCACATCCCTTGGGCAAAAGAAAAGAATAGAATAGAATAGAAAAGAAAAATAAAATAAAATAAAAAGAATTCTAGACCCACCTTTTCAGAACCCGTGAGCTGACTTTTACAATAAGGAAATTAGAATTTGGGAAAGCTCATTTCCCACCATCTAGGAATCAACATTTTCTCGGGGAAGGACCCCGACCCCTTTTTATGTTTGGGGTTCATCGATTGATGGAGAAAAGAATACGTATGCAACGTATGTATACCGGTACACACATAATAGACATATTTACTGTAATAAGAATGAGAAAAATTTACCTGATCGTTTGCAAGGGGAAACCTTAAATTTAGAAGAACTTAAAAGTAATTAAAAGACACTTCAGAAGTCGGGAAAGCTCATTTCCCGCCCTTTAGAAATCAACATTTCCCCAGGGAGAACCCGAACCCGCTTTTCTCTTTGGGGTTCATTGACTCATGGAATCGTTTACAAGAGGGGGGAAACCTTGAATTTTGAAGAACTTAAAAGTCATTACAAGACACCTCAGAATTCAGGAAAGCTCATTTCCCCGTATTCAGGAATCAAAATTTTCCCGGGGGAGAATTGTATAATTTAAGGAAAAATTTGATGAATCCAAAATCTAACATCGAAACTTTCTGCTAAGCCCCATTATAGAGCATAAACGTTCATAAACGTATTGTGAGACATGGGTGTAATAAATTGTTTACGAGTATGCCAGTACTCATAACAAACTAGTGTCTGTAGAGACGCACAGCTACAATTCAAAAATCACGAACTACGCCCCCAATACAAGTGAAAAGTTTCAAAATACAACATTTAAACATAAATCAAGAAGCCTTATATTTTTTATATAATTTGTATTTACTTACTTTCTGATGAACAGTAGGGAAAGCATACAAAAACAATTAATACATCAGACTAAAAAAAAGTTTTAAAGACAAGCATCTAGGATAAAAAGCACTGTTGCACTCGTGGTCATAACCTATGAACTCAGCACAAAGTTTACAACATATTGTTTATCAATCGAACAATATTTCAATTTTATTTCAATTATTTTAAAATTCCTCATAGAACTATTATCAGTTATTGAGAAAGTTGACACAAGCCTTGACCGTATCTCAATACTTTTACTTATCATCAATGATCAGTGGTGGATCCAGGAATTCAAAATAGTGGGGGCCCACAAGGACAGACTTTCATAGATAGAGGGTCCACCCACCTCAACCCCACCATGGTTGGGGCTGAGGAAAGGAAATTTATGATTATGTTACCTCTAAATAATTTTTTCCCTCTACTTTGTTTTATAATTTTGAAAAAATCTAGGTTGGGGGGGGGGCGACTCATGAACCCCCATCCCTTGAATCCGCCACTGATGATACCAATGTTAACCTTTAAGTTTATTAAAAACATCAAACGTTAAAATATCTTATGAAGTTAAATGTGACCATAATTAATTAAATTTATTTGAAAATGAAGATATACATTCTCTTACTAGCTATGAAAACCACTCAACATTTGAACTTATATTTTGCAATCATCAAACATATTTTTATGATTCATCCATTTAGCATGATGCTTCATAACAAAATATACACAACTCTTCAATACCTTTTTATAAATTAAAAACAAAAATATATATACAATTAATTAATCTAATTTCAATTAGTTTAAACACAGCACCTCAAGCTGTAGCGTTTGTTTGTGCCTTCTTTATGAAAATTCAATATGCATAATTTTTATTCTCGCATATCATTTAAAAAAGTTAACTTAATTTTTAAAATTGCACACTTGACATTGTTATATAGGGAGCTATAAAAACTCACAGAAGGGATTAGTGCTATCAGATTTATAGTTAGATATTGATCACTATTGATCATTCAATATTCATTTATTTAATAACCACTGATCATCATTCAATATAGATTACAATTGATTATCATTCAATATTGATTTCAATTGATTATCAGTCAATATTTATCACCATTGATTATCTTCCAAAATTACAACCATTGATTAACATTCAATATTGATTTCAATTGATTACCAGTCAATATTTATCACCATTGATTATCTTCCAAAATAAAAAAATTGATTAACATTCAATATTAATTTCAATTGATTATCAGTCAATATTGATCACCATTGACTATCTTCCAAAATTACAATTGATTATCATTCAATATTGATCCCTGTTGATTATCATTCAAGTTTGCTTGAAATTCTGCGAATAATTTCACTTAGTGGTAAAAACAGATACCATCAATACCATCTTGAAATTACTATATTCATTACACACACTCACAAAGCAAACTTACCATATTTACAAGTTGATTCATTCATAATCATGATTGCAAATCTATTTACATATAACTCTGTGAGATATTTTACGTACATTTTTGGTAAAACACGTCTATACAATACAACATTGTCTAGAAGACAATCAAAATAATATTTTATCAAACTTGATAGCAACCAAGCTTCGTAGGTGATAATACTTTACCACACATTACTATCTTAGTTATTACTTAGGTTGATCAACCTGCGGAACATGCACTCATTTCCTGTGAAGTATTTCATACTTTTGCATCTAGTAATAAGCAAACAGGTATACAACGTTCTTATGTAAGTATTACTTAACATAAAGAAAGTGCCTAGCCTAAGGTCAGATGTGAAAAAGTTGTTAGCCGAGACTCGAACCTCCGCTGAGACTCGCACCAAGGGTGTGTGTGTGTGTGTGTGTGTGTGTATATATATATATATATATATATATATATATATATATATTATATATATATATTTATTTATATATAAAATGTAATAAGATTTTCATAACACCAGAATTGTCTATGCACTTGTCAAATCATATTTTTGGTATTTGATATTAAAATTCCAAAACAGATGATTCAGTCATCATTCAAGTTGGTTATGTATATATAAAATACAGTGATTACATATACTATCACCAATACATCTTACATTAACCAAGCCTAAACATATCATAACTCTCCGTAGTTAAAAGTAGTTCATCTTAAATCTACCACTCAGTCTAAAAAAAAACATGATTGATTACAATACAAGATAACACTGCAGAATTTCCTAAGTAAATGTGTAGAAAAACATAGTATAGGAAATAAAAACCAGACATTTGTATTTTTATCAAGATCCCCTATTCTTATTATTAAGATCCCTCACAAATATTTAGTACACAATCATTACAGAATATGGGGTTACAATGATGATGCATTGATAAAACCAAAGTAGGGGTCTTTACCTTCTCAAACATTTAGGTTTGTCAATATTGTCATTCAGATAAAAATAAAATCACATGATTGTGAGATCTTGAGTTTTGGTAAAAAAAAGTTGCAGAACAGAGTTAAAATTGGTCCTTAATCAAAACAATAACATATTTACAAAACCTACATTAAAATAAAATTAAACTAACAGTGTGTGAAGTTGGCATATTTTATAAGGTAGTCTAAATTAATCTAATGATAATAATATAATAATAACAATTGTCGACTTATATAGCGCATATTGTAGAGACCTCTATGCGCTTAGCATTTATTATGGCCACTGGATCAAGCACAAATGGAACACATACTCAGGTCCCATGGGAGAATTCCATAATGATACAGCTGTAATGAGCACTTTTTTTGTGTTTGAACCTATCAGGTACCCACTTGTACTCCTAGGTTGAGAGACAACCGTATGTAAAGTGCTTTGCCTAAGGACACAAGCGAAATACACAGCGAGGGACTGAACCTCAGACTGATTCTATATTACAGTATATAGGAAAATTTAAATAAAATATATTATTTAATTGAAATAATTTGACCACCTTGACCACTACTGTACTGAATCTGTTCTTTTTTTGTTTAAATAAAATACAATTATTTTATTTAGATGACTGTGAGATCTTGATTTACTGTGTGTAAAGTTACAATATCTTTTATAAGGTAATCTCTTTTGATCTAATTCTATACTATATCTGAAAACTACCTTGACAATTACTGTATAGAATTTCTCTTGGAAAGAAACAGTTTTTCTTTCCAAGAGAAGATCGCAAATGCTATAAGAAATTTGTTATTTATTAAAATAAAGTTTTATGAATTAAAATAATTAATCAATTGATTTAATTGAAATTCTTCTTTATTCTCTTAATTACACTTTATTTCAATACGTAAATATTAAAAAAATAAATAAATAATAAAAATTGAATAAACATATAAATAATTATTATTTATATTGCAACACTGCATGTGCAAATGTTTACTGTTTTATTCCCATCTCCTTCTACAATAAATATTCACTCCTCGGTTAAATCAATCTTTTTAAAATCCTAGATTACATATAAACTCTTGAACGTATTCTTATTATCACCACACTCTGCATCATATTGTGTATTCAGGTGCTAAAAATTATAGTAAACTGTAATTTTGCTCCGCAAATACATATCTCAAACATGCACTCCATCCATGTACTTCCTCTTGGCAGTATCATCCCAGTAAATGGAATGATCCAACTCTAGATGCTTCTGTTGTAGAGTTGGCTGTTTATTTTTCTTTGGGGCACAGCTGAAAGATTTAGGATATAAAATGAAAATGATAAATATAATATTTAGAGTTATTGGGATACATAATAATGAAAAGAATCATTTGATTTTTGGAAGAAAAAAAATTGTACTTACCAAGCGAAGTAAATAAGAACGAGCGTAATGACGATGACTAAAAGGGCGCCCCCAGCAGCTGCATACATCCATACAGGTATGCCACCTGGAACAAAAATGATAAAAGATTAGAATAAACCAAAGCAGAAAGTTATCATGGGATGGTGTCATTATTTTCATTTTACTATTTAAATAAATATTTTAGTTTTTCAATTTCAATCTACTAAAATAATTACATATGGCAGTAAAAACACCAAATTGCATAAACATTATAAAATAGATAAAATTCAATTATTATGGTCTGGAATAATTTTTTTAAAATAAATAACATCATCATACTAACCCAAGAAACCTTCCCCATCATCTTCTGTTTCTGCTGTTCGGTTCCTTATATTCTCTCCTACATTGCCTGAACTGGGCCTGGTCATTGGTCCTTCGGTTACCAATTCATCTTCTCTTGCGCACTTCAATATATCACCAGATGTGAAACTGCATGAAGTAAACCAAACTTATTGAGAAGGTTTGAACATAAACAAATTTACATCTTTAATGTATTGAGACAGACAAATGAAAGGTGGACTTTGAAGGTTACTGGATGCTGCACTCTATGTGAATTTGCTTACCTGTAAAAGGGCCGTAGGCCTGATTTACACTGGCATTTACCATTGCTGGCACAGTACGATTCTTTCACACTGCACACTGGTATGCATTTCCTCTTTTCCTGAGGTTTTGAATCCTTCAAACATCCTCCTACAAAAAGAAGAGACTTTTTGGATGAGTCATCATCAACAATTTTCAAGTGGGGTCTCAAATTAGAGGGCAAACTTCAAGAACATGAAGTAAGGTAAATTTGTCAGTACACTGGAGATAATTCTCTACTTCTGAAAAGTGTATAAGTTCATTTTAAGTGAATAAATTAACTATGTACAAAGGACCAAAATCTTAATTTCCCATCTCAAGAATGAGGTAACTATCCCATGTAAAATGAAAATCTACATTTCTAATCTACAAGTTAAAATTACCTGTTACATTGACCCTGTCTGACCTTTGACACCATACTTGCCTCTCCCCTTCATACCAGCTACCTGTATGCCAGGTGAATGCATAGCATGTATCACCTTTATAAACAAATTGAAAGTAATAATTAAAAAAGTTATTTTTTTAAAAATAATCAGCACCATAGTATTTGTCCTGTGACCAGAAAGTAATAATAAAACAAAAATAAAGAACAGCCACAAGATAAGCAAATCATACAATTAAGAGAATTTACAACAAACTTAACTACTGGTCTATTAGCACTCTCAGTCATTCGCTAAAAAAATTACCTTGACATGGTCTTGTTCCTATTTCATCTGCTGGGCAATTTTCTCTGACTGATATTGATGCGCGTGAACGAGACTGGACACCTTCTGAGCCTAAAATATTATATCATAATTGCACAATATTAAATGCTAATTTTAATTCAAATAAAAGTGAGTATTATATGACATCAGTTTTTTGTTTTAGTGTGTAATTCTTGCTTGTGTACGGCTGAAGACATTCAGCAAAATCTTTTACTCTTTTATGTTTTTAATAATTTTATGATAAATTAAATGCTTAAATGTTGTCAACACTTTTCAAAAGTAGGCATTTGCTTACCTGAGGGAACACCTTTTATACACATGATGAAACACGGACTCCAGTCACTCCACTCTGTCAGTTGACACTCCCCAGGGCACGGCACTGTACAATCTTGCTCTCGCTAAAGAAAACACAATTTTAAAATGTTTTAAACTATGCAATTTAGTAAATAGTAATTACAGAAAAAGAAATTTAGAATTTGTTTTATTATTATTGGAATTATTATTAGCATATATAATTTTGGAAACTGTGCTACTAATTAAAATTTTATTTAGCTAAAGGTAAGCCAATATTTTCTTGTATTATTTCACTGAACCACCGTAAAACAAAGGTGGTCCATTCATCAAAATGTATCAGTTGTTCATATTCATCCTTATATGGGCCTTTTTTGCATATAAAATTTAGCTGATACTGTGTGAATGTATTGAAATATTTGACCATGATAATACATGGCAATTACACTTGTGAAATGTTAACTTTACCTGGAACTGCTCAAAACCATCTCTAGTGATATTGATGTTGTTTTTGAAATAAAGTTTATTCACGCATTTATTGTCGTCCACTACTGCCCCATTATGCTCCTGGATACATCTGACCTCTCTTCGTCTGGTTCCCTGACCGCAATACCCATCCTAAATAAAGAAATAAATACAATGACACAATAGCAGAGGAATGATGCGATGGTGCAGCTTCCTCTGCATTAGCCTGTTAAGTACTGTCTAGACTACCAAATTTGATTTGATAAAAATCATGTGACATGCCTAAATATGGTCATGATGACATCACATCATGACTATGTAGGCTCATCATGGATATATCATGGCCAAACAACAGCTTTTTGTCAAAGAAATTTGATAATATCGACAGCTTTAGATTATTTTAAATCCTATAAATATGTTGCTTGAATACAATTCAGGCACACACTGCAACGGCTAACGCGATTCAGTGGGGAATGCAACGCCACAATGGATCGTTTTTAATGATGATTCGTTCAGATTGCCACCAACAATCAGCAGACGGTGTTGCGTCATCTAAGCGTTGCGTCATCATACAACACGGTGAGTGCCCAGCTTAACTATAGTTGCCTGTACTTACTTCTGCCTTGCAAGTACCCCATTCATCCACCACTAGGTTATAGCATGGATCCGCAGGGCATGGCTTCTGCTGGAAGCGTTCCGGTGGACATGCCTCTCCGGCATCGTTTGGTGTCTGGAGCATCTGTCTACTACGGCTCATTATACCTGTAGTGTAGAATAAGTCATGGAATGAGAAAACCTACGTCTGAAAAGCAACTATAATTTTCTTTCTTTCGCAATTAACAACTTGTTTGTATTAATGCATCACTAGTTACTAAAGTAGAGTAACTTTAAAAACTGTATGAAAAGGAAGGGCAATGTGTAATAAAATCGAGGAACACTTTATTACAAATACAATCTTAAAAATCCTCTGGACTCGGAGTATGGCAGATAAGTCTCTTGGTCTGTCTGTCAG
>NW_022696369.1:2440968-2506755 GCF_011630105.1 Anneissia japonica
CTTTCTATGTCGGTCGTAGTCCATTTCGTAGACTTGTCTGCTGGGATGAACATATATATATATATATATATATATATATATATATATATTGTTTTTATATTTGTGGATTTTTGTATGATTTTTAACTGGTGGTCATGGCTTAAAGTTTTATTCTGAACTTATTTTGGCCTCCTTCCACACACTTATTCTGTAATGTATTATTATTCTTAGTTGGTTTTACTATTAAGCTATTAAACAAACAAACAAGCAAGTCACAACAATAGCTACCGAAACGTGTTATAGAAATTCATTACTTGTAATAACATTTATTTTTTATTACTGAGATATTGTTCATTTTTATATTTACAGTAGAACATTTGCATACATGTGTCCCTACTACAGTACTATACCTCCAAGTCCACAAGTTTGAGAGCATGACGTCCATTCAGACCACTGTGACATTTTACAGTCAATGGGACACAAAACCAAACAATCCTGGACCAAAACACTCTCTTGTGGTAAATTGTACTATAGGATAAATGGAAATGGAATTGTTTAAGGCAAATATCATGCAATCATTAGTTGGGCAGCATGTCAACAATATTGTTCACTAAAGCCCTGCCTGGATTATAAAATTTTATCTGACAAAAACAAGTGACATGCCTAAATAAGGTCATGATGATGTCACATATTTAGGCACATCATGACTATATATGGGCATACAACAATTTTTTGACAAAGAAAATTTAGTAATCTGGACAGAGCTTCAGAAACACAAGTCTTATTTATATTAGTGCAATATAAGATGTGGCCTCTACACTTCACTCATAACTCTTGTTGCTTTTATGGAAACCGAACCTATATAAGTGATCTTACCTTCTGACAAACGGACCAAGCTACAGGCACACCCATCTGATTGATGCAGTCCAGGCTACGAGCTTGCTTCCCAGCACCACATATGGCGTGACTGTGCAGCTCACACGCACCCCAGTAAGACAGTTTCCAGCTGTACCGGTTACACTCGCAGGCCTCGAATTCAGTGGTGTCCGATAGGCTACTACCGCTAGAAGGATACCGCAGCACAGCACGCTCCCGCTGTCTTCGACTACCAGGTGTACATATCTGGGAATGGTACAAAAACATAGATTAATGATTCAAAAACCTTTTTAGCAGAATTACAGATTCTATTTCCTTTGTTGGGGTGTTATTTTAAAAGAAAAAGGTAATAACTTGTTTATCCAGGTAAGTATTCAAATAATAGAAATACAATTTAACATTTCAAAATGAACTTTTCTTACCAGAGGGCATTCTGTCCACTCCGACCATTCTCCAACAATAAGTTCATCAGAGCAGGCTATACGACACGGCCGATTGGTACTAGGTTGATTTGTGCTGCTACACATTGTATCATATGCTGGTACCTCATCAGCAACCGGGGTTGCTTTTGAGTAACACCTGTAATGATTCACAACAATAATCAATTAAATCTAGTCAACTTGCATAGTAGTAAATTTGAAACTAAAGAAAAAATTATATTTATGGTAAAATAATTGACAACTACAGCCCCATCAGACACAAAATGTGGATCTAAAAATAGGAAAAATTATTTTCCTTTTTAAAATAACTTTGGCAATAAATATGCTAAAATTTCTGAGGACAGCTTAAAATAGCCAAAAATTTCAAGTTTTTTTAGGCATGAGGGAGAATACTGTCTAAGCACCCATCCTGCTGGTCATAGTCGGAAATTTTCATTCTTGTCAGACAGCATTATGAAACACTTGTCAAAATGATTAGAATCACCCATCCCAGCACATAAACTTCAATATGTTAAACTTCAAAATTTTTTTAAATAAAGTTAGAAATATTATATCACAATAGATTGCATAACTTCTTTTGTTAAATGTATCAGTAGACTCACAAGATAACATTTTTGCAACTTACCGAACACTTCTATATTGAATTCCTGAACCACAATTACCGTTCTCTTCAAATCGCTGCAGTGAACAATCTTCCCACAGTCCAGCCTTCCAAAAGAATTGGTCTGGAGATGTGTAGCAAACAACCTCTTCAGTAACCTGTGAATCAAGAAATATGGTAAATATTACCAATATTATAAAAAAGAATATATTAAAAATAAATTATAAATACAAAAATATATACATTTTAGAAATTACATCCGAGAAAATCGTGAAAAAAACCCCCATTTTTGCAAATGAAAAAAAATTAACACCAATATGCATGTCATCCTTTCTATGGTACAATTACTTTAGTCAATGGATTGATTGGTTGGTTGGTTGACTGAATGATTGATTGACAGATTGGCTGATTTTAACAAAAATCAACATTAAATATTTAATTGATTGATGGTTCTTACGATATTATTCTTATGTGGTGGGCATTGTCTGCCACCATTCATGTCCGGCTTGATCACACTACGGGTTCTAGTCTTGATGCCAGACCCCACTGTTTTACTACAGGAGGTCCACGGAGTCCACTGACTGAGCTGACAATTCACAGGACAAGGCAGACTGCAATTCATAGTTTCATATTCTGAAAGAAGATATTAAGAGTGGAAATCAAGATGGAAGAACTCGCGTCAAATATTACACGCCATCGAATAAAATTGAAAGAGATTTATTCCCACAATGCATCATTAAAATACACCATATCATTACAGATAAATACATAATACCACAATCCAAAGTTATGCTTCCCATAATGCATCATAATATATACCATCATACACTCTATTAGCATCCATAAAACAACACAAACATTCTCCATACCCAGGGTTCGATTTAGTACTAGTCCGTCGTTTAATGTCTAGTAAAAACACCTCTGGGCTAGTAAACCTAACTTTATTACTAGCCTGGTAGGCCAGTGATTTAGTAGTAATAAACTATTTTTTCCAGTATGCTTGGCCAAGAACATAATGTTACTGATGTAAAATGTAGCCAATGATTGGGCTAGTAAAATAGCCAATGGTCTAGTGAAATATACAGTAAACAAGCCCAGTGGGCTGATCACAAATTTAAGTCGAGCCCTGCATACCATTACAACATTTCATGATGCATTACAACAATATATGCTTTTGACTAAAGGATATTAACAATATCATTGTTACATAGTATCTGTTTCTGTTTTGCTAAATATTAAATTGACTTTTATACAAATGATTATTTTTAAGGTCTTGATGCAAAACAACGTTTAGGTGATCAAGTGTTTCCATAAAATACTGTTAAATATTGTATTATTATGTATCAGCATGGATGCTGCTTCTATTCAAAATTTAAAAATAATATTTCAAATTTTAAAAATGATACACTATTTGAGAAAAAAATGTCAAATAAAATAAAACAGATTTTAAACACAAAAGGTAAGCAGTACTAAGCAAAATATTAACAACAGTTCATTCAATATAAAATTAAATATCAAAAGAATTTCTGAAACATTGATTTGTTTCTGAATTTGAGTAAAGTGTTATGTACTGTACATCACTAACCTTCTGTTAAATCACATCGACTTACGGCCACAGCCTGTCCCTCTTCATTCTGGCAAATGACAGCTCTGTATTTTAACCCTCTTATAGTGCCATCGTCTTTACACATGTTCTGTGATTCCATTACCTGACCTGCACTGTCCAATCCAAGAAGGCACTGCGACCAGTTCCCAACTGAGGCAGACGTATACGTGTCGCATTTACAAGAACGTGTTTCAATCGTGGGATACAACGTACTGTCTTTACAACGGACATTTACCTTCTTATTTCCTAAACAAAAGAAGTAAATGGTTAACACACTAATGTACAGTACTGCGTGTTGCTAAGATTGCATCAGATCGCTGTTCCACATATCTCCCCACAAACTTTCCTCCCGATACTACACTATTATATTATAAGCAGAAGAATCATATTCTATAAAATAGAATAATAATATGAATAAGAATATTAGCACAGAAATTCTAAATCAAACCATATTTAATTAACTCAATTTTAACTTCCAAAATCATGGGCGCAGATCATGGGTTCCTCCACATATATTTAAGGTGGGGTTGGTCCCCACCATTTCGAAAGCAATATAGTTTCATAAGTTAAAACGATGCCTCAAAATTGTTGAAATGAACTTCATAAATGACCAAGGTTTTACGAAAGAGCCAGAATACATGATAATGAATTTTACTATATATAAGAGTGTCATTTCCAGCCATCTAGAGGTACTATTTTCACACCTCAGCCCCAACCTTTGTGTGGACTCACGATTGTCCGCCCAAATTTTCAAAACAGATCTGCACCCATGTTCAGAATGCTTTGTAAATGCTGTCAAATTTCACATGACAAATGATATGCCTATGTATGGGTGTGGTATGACATCATGGTGCCCATATATGGGTGTGGTACAACATCATGGTGCCCATATATGGATGTGGTATGACATCATGGTGCCCATATATGGGTATGGTACATCATGGTGCCCATATACAGGTGTGGTATGACATCATGGTGCCCATATATGGGTGTGGTACGACACCATGGTGCCCATATATGGGTGCAATATGATATCATCATGCTTGTATATGAGAATATTACACACATTTGACACATAAAGTTAATATTGTGTCTAGCTTCACATGTTGACTGCCACACAAAATGGTGAATGAACAATTTTTTGAAATAAAAAAAATTGTTTTTCTAGCCAAAATTCTACTGGAACAACTGGGACACAACCAACCTTTTCCTCTGGGTTTTCGGTTACGCGTTTGGATGCCTTTGCAGCCGTCAGAGCAGTCGCTCCACCTGGACCAGTTAGTAAGAAGACACTCGTTATCGCACATTACATTACATGGTTTAGATCGAGCGGGCATTTCAGACGAGTATTTTAAACAAAAGTTGATGTCGGCTGGTTCTTGGCCTTTTAGGCATACAACATCTAAAAAAAAATAGAGAAAGGAAAAATGAAATATTATTCTTAATCAACTGTATTGTAAAATAGTAATCAGTTTTATTTTGATCTCCATGTAATATTGCTGCCATAAAGTTAATTGTTTCTAATAAAGTAAAAATATACATATCTGCAATATATATTCTACATATTTTTTAATCAATCTCAATTAATTTATTAATATTAAATTTTTATTGTGGCGCAAATTAAATTACAAAATTTCTTAATACAAGTTTGCAACTTGACCCCCATTTAAGAGGAATATAAAGTAGTTTCAACATAATTATTTGCACTTTTTGTAATTATTAGCCTATGATCACAATGACTAGAATGTAATTAGTTACTGCATACCCCTTGTTTGCAGCCCTGGACCACAATCTCTCCGAGATGGTAATTTACAATCCTTATCCCATGTTCCAATGGTCCATTTATATTCATGGCAATGTTCTGGTACAACACACAGCCGACGATCGTGCAGATTAGGCGGGCAGGCTCTTCCTCCGTTCTTAGCTTTCTGCAGGATGTATCGGTAACGGTGTATTGTTGGGGTGTCGTGACATGTGTCAGGGCAGGAATTATAGTCACTGAAGGCTGACACATGGCAGTCTTGGGTGCAAGGAACCTGACATGGTCTTGTGTCGGAAGGCTTGGGAAGGTCGCCGCATCTAGTAAGCAAATAAATGGGAGAAGAAAAATTGTTTTTATAGGTTTTATAGAAATTAACATGGTAGAATCCTCTCAATTCTGTCTTTTATCACATAAAAATAACAACCCTCAGTCTACTTGCTCGATGCGCTTCAAGGCTTGAAGCATCCCCCCATTGTACCCTGCTTGCACCCTGTTTAGAGTGTCTTGATCTTAGATTTATATTGTAATGTTGCAATTTCACCATTTTGTATTCTATGTTAAGAAAATTTGATGATTAAGAAACGTCAGTACTAAAAATTCATATCCAGTCAAAATAAATAAATTCATGAATCATTCTTAGTCAGATTGCTAATCCTCATCTTACTTTCATTAGCTCAATCATATAAGCTATGAGAACAAGCTGGCATTTGTAAGTAGAATACTATATATCCTTTAAATTGTAATTCACCTTTCATCTTGAGCAGTTTTATTCCTTTCTAATCTCACACACTGAACATCTCTTCGTTGGATACCTTGTCCACAGATGCCATCACCCAGTCTATCTGGGTTGGTAGAGGTTTCCGCAACCTCACAACTTCCCCAGGCCCTTGTTACCCACTCAAAGAACAGACAAGGTTCAAGTCCGCATTGCCTCATTTGCTGAAGTTCTTTTCGATTTGGACATGGAGCACCATTTTCTATTTTTAAAAAAATCCAAAATTAATGATTACTCCACAGGAAACCATTCAGCATGTATGATATAATTATTTATTTATCAATATAGTAAAATTATAAATATACCATAACTCAAATGTACACAACCCTTTAATTGATGTTAATAATTATAATAATAAACATTACTAAATATCAATAGGCTCTATTTTCATTTATGATTTCCAGATCTTAAAAAATAATTGACCATCTCCATGGCGGAGTGGAGTGGAAGTACTTCACGGTGAATCACACCAAGGATAACCAACTAAGTTTGAAGATTTGTTTCCAGTGGGGTCCTTCCGGTAGGGAATTAGGCAGTACACCAGAAGACAATCCCCTATTCTACTGCGTTCTTAAACGTGCACATGGGCCATATTGCACACGAGACCAACTTCTTAAATGTCTCATCCGAAAGAGGGTATCGTAACTTGAATCTCAGCCCTCCAGCTGAAACACAAGGAGAGTGCGATGGGAATTGACCGGGGACCTAGAGACCGCCACGGTTCAGCGCACACACAGTGGCTACCACGAGCCGACTAAGCTAAGCTGCTCTCTGGCAACAACAACAACAACATCAACAAGAAGAGGCACACATTACACACAAATAGCCTCCCCAGAGGGGACAGCAAAATCATATATGTATATGAATATGACAGCAGAATCAAAAAGAACAAGTTCACAACAAAAATCTTCTGCTTACCTGATGGATTGGCGACAATGGATCGGTTACGATACATCGAGCCTATACGGTTGTTTTTGCCGATACATGTTTTTGAGCATTCAGACCACGGTGCCCACTCCCCAAGGACACAATCTCCAGGGCAGGGAAGTTCACACGCCAATGATGTCTGCGGTTTGTAGGGCCCACACATGCTGTCACTTACAGTGATCTAAACAAATTTTATATAATAAAGAAAAAAAATAACAGATAACTATTATTTTTAAAAAGATACTGATACAATAAAGAAGAGGAATGAAACCAAAATTGGTTGAATCTAAACTTTTTTTTGACAGACTATTTTGAAAACTGTTGTAATGTATAAGTATAATCATTATGCATATATATAAGTTCTAATGTTATATTTTAAATTCATCTGGTAAACAGTTTTACTCTTGCAAATTATATAGCAAGAACAAATTTATTGATGTAGCTTACCCCATCATTATCAATGCACAGGATAGTCCTGGTTTTGTTACCAGTTCCACATCGCTTATTCTTATCAAACAGCATACATGCGCCCGGTTTCCCTATGTCCCACCGGAAGCACATTCCCGAATCACATGGCATGGATTCACTAAGTGGTGGACACTTTACTCCATCCAATGATGGTTCAACGAGGATAACACGTGTTCGTTTTCGAACCCCTGTAAAAAATAGTGCAAAAAAAAAAATCGTAAATAATGTTTCTATATAAGACAATCAATTAATATTATACTAAATTGGAATAAAAATAATCCATCAATATACCTGGACTTGTTGCATTAGTTCCTACTGGACAGGTGGTTGGGATGCATATACCCCAGTCACTCCATGGTGATACCTTACAATTCATGGTACAGGGCACAGTGCACACCTCGACTATACTTGGTGAGGGGCCTTCACTGCACAGAGAATCATCAACTGGTGCATATGCTGTGAAAGAGAGGTTAAAAAAATTGGTTCGATATTTGGCCGAGAGGTAGTGCTCCTGCTTCTTTAGCTGAACATCCTGGTTCAAACCCGGCCAGTGTTGGATTTCAGTTAGACTCAAATCGCTCTGCTCCTTGAATAACCCTTGAATGAGAGTTAGGCTGGATAATGGGAAATGTATCCATTGCAAGTTGGTACTGGGGCTGTACTGCAGCTGCTGGAGGTCCCCAGGGGCCAGCCAAAATTTCCAATTTTAAATATTTGGAATTGGACAAAAAAAAAAATTAATCTAAATGTTAATTCCAAAGTATGCAATTATATATTAAGAGAAGAAACCATGAAATAATCTAACATATCAATTTTGGGCTGTTTTGGCCACATAATAAAACATTTTTCATACTGCGCATGTAAGAAAGGCAAAAATGAACAGATTTAGTACGCTGCGCGGCACAGTGTTTGGATGATTTCATTATCCGAAAAGGGTATATAAGAATGCACTTTTTTAAACGATCAATCATTGGTGAAAAAAACACTGTAGAAATAAGATATGTCCACTATCAGGAATATTCATTTAATTTTAACAAGTCTTTGATACAGTAGGTGCCATATTTTTTTCAGTTCAGAAAATGGAATGCGTCAATTCCCTGGGCTGGCTGTGTGTTTGGGCAGTTTTGTCTTTTTGAAAGCTTTTAAAAGAATGGAAATATGACAGAAGAAGAAGTTATACAATCACATTATTTTTTTAACTGATTACAAGTAAATTTGCTTTCTGTTTCCGCTTCAACCTAAGCAATCATGTTTAGTGTAGTCAAAGTTATGACGTAAAGAAACGATTACTCATAAGCCAGCTCAAATCCTGTTGAAAACACACTAATAACGACAATATTTTCGTAATTCAACCCAAAAATGACGGGGCGAAATATTTGAAAAAAAAAATTTTTGTAAATTGTTTGCAATACCTATATTTACAAACTTCTATAAACCGTTTCAACCTAATTTATCTGACCTTTAGTTTTAGAGTTACGGTTTTTGTAGTAAAAACAGTCAATATTTTTGAAGAAGCGCTAATGGTTAAGAGATAAGTTAATTTTCATGGTGGCACCCTTGCATTTAAGTGGACCTAACAAATTGATATGTATCTAAACCAAACATTAAACTAATTTAGCAAGAAGAGGCAATTAAGTACATTTGATGTATATTTTATATTTATATTTTTCATTGATTTAAAATAGTTTAGTTTATGATGAGCTAAAGATTGTCTATGAAGAAAACCTAAAAAACTTTAAATATCAGTAGTGAAACTAAATGTAGAGTGCTGTGGAATATGATTGATAAATATAACAAAATGTATGTATGTTGGTCGGGTGATTCTATCACTTGATTCTATCAACTGCATTAATGTATGTGAAATCCAACATGCCTGTAACATAGTCTCACGTACAGAGCATTCTGTGCCCATGTCATCATTAATAGCATTCTGCCAGAGGCAAGAAGGTCTTGTTTCATAAACATTATCATCATCATCTTCATCTTTTCCACTGATGCTTGTCCAAGCTTTTTGCCAAACGTTTCATATAGGTGTAGCTGCAGTGGTGGCATGAGTCAAAAGGGGAACTGCCCCACACTGGACATGAATGGGGTCGTCCAAGCTGACTGGAGGCCCAAAGCATCCCCTTGTTTCAGACCCCCTGACAGACATGTTAAACTACATGTTAGATAAATTAATGGATCCACCACTGTGTAGCTTGCCTCTCTTTAGAGCCCAGGGTCCGGATTTATCAACCTAGAAATCAGCTTAAATTCGTCTTAAGTTCATTTTTTTGCTTAAGTCAGATTTATCAATATTGCTTAGCTTAAAAATTGCTTAAAATTAAAAAATTAATTGTATGCATGCGCCATGTAAGATGTTTTTTTAAGTTAAGATTTTGTTAAGATGGTTTGATAAATCAGCTTAAAATATTTGCTTAGGGACATCTTAACTTCTTTGACTTAAGACGTTTGCTAAGCTGAGGTTGATAAATCCAGGGCCTGGTTCTTAATAGGCAAGTTCTTCTGGCCCATGAGAACAAATTTAATTATAAAAAAATATATTTAAAGAAACTAAAATCAATAACCATTCGATGAATATTTTCCAATAAAGTGAAAGCCAAAACACAACACTGGGCCAAAGTAAAGTAGATCTAGAATTAAATCCGTTACCAACCAATTGACAAATGCCAAAAGATTGGTAGGTCTAGTCTTACAGTAGTTCAGCTAAATATGACATAGAAAATTAAAAATTAAAGCTTTATCAGAGACTTGTTTTTAGAATGAGTAGACCCAAGATTTTACAAGTGAAATGTTTTTAGACTTATAAGCCCTGGTATTTGGTGAATATAGGTAGGATAGGTAAAATCACACAGAAATACCAAGTGTCGATCTGCCAAACTATTAAGTTGAACAAACTGTATGGCTAATAAAAAAAATACTGTGTTTTTGTCACGATTATTCCTGTAACTTCATGTTTGGTTTGAAAATACTCCTACAGGATTACTATTACCAGGGAGTTGTTGTATGGACGACGTCCGAGCAGGTAACAATATTTGGTTAGGTGTCTAAGCAAGGTCAATATGAAAGAAAAAAAAAAATCTAATTTTACTCTGATAGGGAAAAAAGGCCCAATTCAGGAAATGGTACTTCACACGGAGTTACACTTTACACGAAGAAATGAAGACATGACAAGTTCTATTACCAGTCACCGACAACATTAAACATCCAGCGAACATGAAAAATATTTTTGGCATGAAAATATGCTTCATTGTTTTATTTAAAATTTGCATAAGCCTGCTTATTATTATAGCCCTATACAACTATTCAAGGACTATTTGAATGCAGCTCTTTACCACTCATCATGCTAAGTACTTAAAACCATCAGTTCCCAACAAATTCTAATTTTGTGGGAATTGAAATTATGTGGTGGTGCCAGTTGCAGAGGCAGATTCCTGTCAGAGAAAACTCTCTCAAAGAAGACCTCAACACATTCGTTATGGAAAAAAATCATATGTAACTTTTACTGAATATGAGGCTGTAAGATTGATTATGGGCCTTAAGCATTTAAACTTACTAAATTGTTACAGCTTCCTAAAGTTTAGAACCCTGGACCCCATTCAAAGGTTCTGGGACATCGCTCCTCCCCCTGCCGTTGAGCAAATACTAGCGCCACCAATTTTTTTGGGATGATTTTACAAGCAAGAAATACAAGATCAATAAGCAAGAAATAATTAAATGAAGTATCCTAATTCTTTGTTTGCAAAATATTATATCAATCTTTATGGTGCAAAAATTGTAATGAATTTAGTGTCCTAATAATGTGCTGTATTGCAATTAAAAATAGAATAGAATTTGAAATTATTAAAAAAAATCTCCAAACATCTGTGTGGCCAACAGGGGCCTTCGGCCACAGCATTTAAGAATTTTACCTTAAGTCCATAAATTATAGCAAAATACTTGAAACTCAGAGATTTTCTTTGGCCTGTGACATCAAATCTAAAAATAATTTGGCCCTTCAAATAAATTAATGAAGAACCAGGGCTTTAGACCATCTACGACTCTCTAGACATACATGAAGTGTAGCGAGGCCAAAAAGATGGTTGAGTTGAGAGTTAAGAGTGATATTAGCATTTTCATTACAGGCAAAAAAATATACTTATGACTGCTAATTTAGAATCATACTTACTGGTGTCATTCTGCCTTACACAGAAGGCCTCTCGTTCACGAATACCGCCCCCACACAGGTCTCCAATGATTGTGAGATGCGTGGCTTCATCGTTTGTTAAAAGTTTTCTTACATTGCATGGTGACCAATCAGAAACGTGCCATGCAAATCTGACATAAAAAATTATCAATAATTAATTGACATCAAAACGGATAAATATTGTTAATATTATTATTATATTATATTATACTAAATTAAATTACCCCAATCACTATCAGGCTATATTACATATATAACGCAATTTTTAAAATTTTATATAAATGACATGGTTCTATTTTTTAGAAAATATATTATTTTGAATTGCTAGAATAAATAAAATTAACATTATCATCATTACAAATAATTACAATGCTTTATCATTTATTTCAATTTTTTATTACTTAAATTTTTTTATTTACAAAAGCTCAAATTAACATTAATGTTAATTATTATAAATTATTTATAAATTTATAAATAAATATATATTTATATTTATATATTATTTACAGAATATAGTACTCCGTAATAGTAATACAAACTAAGACTTTAAAAACACTAAAATTTATTGAAAAAATATTTCGGCTATTCCTGCAGTCTTTGCCAACGCTTGACATAAAATAAAACAAAATTTTACGTCAAGCATTTACAAAGACTACAGAAGTAACCGAAGTATTTGTTTCAATAAATTTTAGTGTTTCTAAAGTCAACATTTTATGTATCTGAGTTTGTATTACTGTTACGAGTAATATATTCTATGTTTCGAAACACACCAATGAAAACATCGATAAAATAGTTATGGTTGGCATTATGGTTGGCAACAAAAGTATCTTGTAATAATAGTTGCAAATACTTTTACTCTGCTTCTCGTGGGTGTCTCGTCTAGGATTGCACTAAAAATATTAATTGATATCAACGACCGTAGGAGTATTACTGATACTAGATTAATTGCCAATTTGGAAGCAGTTTGCAGACAAAGCATCTAACATATGGCATCCAATATACATCACATGTCACTAATAAGTCGCTATATTTTTTGACGAATTAGTCATCCTGTTGTCATGGCAACAAATTATGGGATACTTTTATAATCTGTGGAGATAAGGGGTCTGGCGTTTTGTTTGCAAATGTGAAGTTTCATTTTGGATCGAGACTAAGAAGTTTTGATGAGCTCTCTTAACTGTAATGCAATATGCCATGAGGAGCACTGACATGATTGATGAAGATGAAATGGATGGAATTTTGACATCAACATTTCGCCTCCTATATATCTCAGTTTCTAAGTATAATTTCAGAGAGTAAGTCAAACGAGATATCTCAAACTCGATTATATCATTCCTTTCCCTTTGATTAATTTATCATACCATCAGACATTAAACTCTGAAATACAGAAGATTTTTTGTTTGGTGGTTAAGATATTTGTCTACCATGCTCTGAATATTGCCCTGGACAGTGGGTGCATACTCCACAATTCTACAGTAGATAGAATATTTTTACTGGTAATAATAATTACTACTTTTATAATAATTAATATAGTGTTCCACATAAAGTGTGGAAATTTAACTATTATAAGACAGTGTGCAGTCTTCTCTATGAATTCCAACTGATGCATTAATATTCTCGGTTTCTACAGAATCGCTCACTCTATTGGCGACAGTCGCCAACAGATATTGGGAAGGTTGAATATGGTTCAACTTTGCCGATTGCGTTGCAGACAAATCGGGGTGCCTTCCCGATTGTGTCAGGGCAGCTAGCAATGCACCCTGATTCGTCTGCAACGCAATCAACATTGCTGTGCCAGGTTCAACCTTCCCGACAACTGTAGGCGAATGTTGCCGATAGGGTGAGTGATTCTATGGAACCAAGCTTATCTTAATAATAACTTGTCCAAGGACACAATCAAATGGCAGGCATGAAACAAAGACCAACAACCTCTAGCATGTACCTCAGTAGCCTGGTTTACGTCGAAATTATATCTAGATATACATCCACTTATCTAGATATAATTTCAATGTGAACCAGTCAAATTATATCTAGATATTAAAGTGGATGTATATCTAGATATAATTTTGATGTGAACCAGGCTAATGACTCTACATTTACAAACTAGCCAAATATTGACTTGGATTATGAGCACAGCATCTCCATTCTATACTTGAGGTGAAATTTAAACAGTCAAAAAAAATAATTAAAGAGGTTTTAAGTGGAGTTGAATAGCTTGGTGGTAAGGTGCTTGGCTTCCAATCACAGGTTGCTGGGTTCAATTCCTGTCACAATAACAGGATTTTATTACCACGACCTAAGTAATTCCACTTCCTAAGCCTGATAATGAGACTTTCTACGATGTACCGTAGAGCATCTTGAAGAGCGTATGTTTGTCTTGTGAAGGGATGCCACTTAGAAAAGTGATAATATTCGCTGTATGTCATATGCTTGGCCTTGGGCCAAATGAAAAGAAAAAGAAAAAGTGATGCTTACTTGAGTGAAACAAGCTTTCCATTACTGTTAACACACGCAAAGTCTCGTAGTTGCTGGCCTACTGGTAGTCCCGGGGTTTCATCAGCATTATCGTCTGCCTGTACACTACAAGCACTCCATTCTCCGACTTTTAGGTAATATCGTGCTGAGTTGGTAGGCAGACATTCTCCCGTCCTATCACACAGTCGTGATTCACTCAATGTAGGGCACTGTTCTCCTGTGTGTTGTGGCGATACGATGACACTACGTATGCGGCTCTGTGTGCCGTTGCCACATGGGTTTGAGCATTCTGTCCAGTCGCTGAATGCCGATACAATACAATTTTGTTTACAAGGCAATAAACATGGTTTTACGGTTAGCGGTTTTTCACCAAACAGTTCACAGATATAATCCTGAACAATGCCATCTGCGTCTTTGTCCACGTAATTAGTTACTTTCTCGCGACACTTCACGTCTCGTTTCTGGGTACCAACTGAATCCGGTCCACAGTCTTTAAGTTGTCTATCACTGATACTACCTTTTTTGTTTTCACATGAGCTCCATTCATCAATTTCCCACTCAAATAAGTAGCTATGCTGTTTACAAACTTTAAAACACTCCCTTCGAGTTAAGGGCTTGTCGTCTATATTACAGTTATCATCAAGGGCGGTCCAACCATCAACATGGTTGCACCATACTGCACGGTTCTGCAGGCCTCCGTGGCCGCACACGTTTGATTGACATTTCCCCCATGGGCCTGGAAAAAAAATAAATAAAAACTAATTTAATAAAAAAGAGTCCAACTTAATGTAATATTTTTAAAGGAAATACAAAATTGGCACTTTTTTCAATGATATATAATTAAAAATTAAAAATGTTTTGTTGTCACAAAGCAAGTCCGGAATTTAGTATGGTGGTTCTTCACTGCAGAAAGAAGTTGAATACAATGGTCATTAATATCAAATTATTGAGTGATAGTTTTCTTCGATTGTTTTACCAAGTGCTCTTGTGAATAATAATGTGTCGGTTTTCTATATAGTCTATTAGTAAGGCCTCAAGACAGTTTACAAGTTATTATCCCAGCCATTAGAATAAATACCTATGGAATGCATATTCTCCCAAAGGTGTATTCCATAATGTAGCAGTTAGTAATCAGGGCACTGGCACTTGAAACCCCTTATAAACGTGAGTAGAGAAAGATCACAAGCAAGTGGCCAGAGTAGGAATTAAACCCATACTTTAAGGGTTGAGACACCCAATCGATATGCACCTGTACTATACATCAGCATTTCTTATAGAGTACTACAGTGTTACATCATGATACCACGTGATACTACTCTGTTGCTATCGTTGCAAAATACGTTCAACCGGATGGCATTTTCTACACTGAAAAACAATTGATCCAAATTGCTAACATAATTATTAAGATGTTGTATCCTACTTTTTCTTTGTAAATTTGAATTGATGATTAAATGTGTGTTCGATAACTAAAATAATATGGCTTTTATGTTTTTAGTACATTTGAAGGTAAAATATTAGATTTTAAAATGCCTATTCCATGAAGTACATATTTTATGCACTTAGACCTTCAGTTGGTATTAGACAGTTACTTCATCAAATTAATACTTAAATACTGTACAGTAAAAACATTACTCTTATCTTTCATGATTTTTTTTTTTCTGTAACCTTTCATTCTGCAGGGCAATTATGTTTAAAATATACTTTTAGAAAAGAGCTTGCAGTTACATGATACCAACATAGGATGATATTTCAGCCCCACAGAACTGATTAAAGATAATTCAAATTGTTTCACTTGGAAATTGACGCATTTAGTCTGATACATCCTCAGTAATCTAACAAATAAACATGCCACATTGCACAAATACCACCAATAAATTAGGCTTACTAGCGAGTGCCCATTACTATTTCTCCCTCTAGGAGCTTTTAACATCTCCTAGGTCTGCATCTATACAGACTTTTAAATTATCTCTTTATGTTCTTTAACCTGAGTTTCTGAGTCATGCCACAAATCCAGGGAATTATCGGGAAATCTTCAACAGGTTTGGCCGCATCAATTAAGGTTTCCATTTGAATTTCCATTATATTTCATCTTCGGGTGATAAAGGATGAGATACTATGGCAACAGAAAGGAAATGGTAAAATAAATCCCATAATATATACAAGAAATTATTTCCTTGGTAAATTCACTCTGCTAATACAGAGGATTTTTAATGCGAAAAAACATGCAGTATTTTCTCATTTTCAACAGCTTTAGATTGTCGTGTGATTATGTCTAAAACACTTTTATCTGTGTTTGTGATTAACAGAGGAAAACAACTCAATTAGACCGTGAAACTGCTTCCAAAGCATCTTTACATTGTACGCAAATGCGAATTAGAAAAAAAAAATTTGTTTCACAAAATCCCAACTTTAATTTCATTACATACTAATACAGAGTACACAGCTGTAACATAAAAAATTAATAGATTTATTTAAAATATTGTGAAATGACTTAAATATCCTATACTAAAAGTATATAACAGAAATTAAGAGTGCCCGCTCTGCTACTTTGAGATCGGATTCAAAACTAGTTACTAATTGCAACCTCTGTGGAAGTTGTTGGTTCGATTCCCACCCACTTGCAAATTTTTTCCGCAAGTATTTGGGAATGTACTAATGATTCGGTACGATAACACGTCAGGTAGGGAAAACATCACTCCAATGATTTCCTGATGCAAACACACATCAAAAGAAACAAAGTTCTTATTTAAAAAGCAATTTACTCAATATAAAAAAAAAATAATTATTGAAAATTTCAATAATTTTTTATTCATTCCATTCACATAAATTTTACCTATAGATTTATTACAATAAAAGAATTTGTTGAGAAAAATACTTCAACCAAGTTATGGCTACTCATGTTTATTTAAACCTTAGTTGGTCAAACAATATATCAAAACGGAGTGATAAAATATAATTCTAACATTATTTTACATAAACAATTTCTTTAACAAAACATTGCTGTGGATATTTCTTATAATCTTCCAGAATGAACTGACCTCTCCTTTTCTACAGACTATTAGATATAATGATATATTAGTCTAGTGCACGATAAATGGTCAGCCTAGGTGCCATGCTACTAACGAACAAGATGATTATTTCAGTTTGAAGTATTTTGTGTAATTAAGAGGAAAATATATATAGGCAAGGTAATTAAAAAATGCAAATTCCATGCCTGTTGTTGATTTACTGTACTACGTTCCTTCTAAATTCCCCTGAGAATAAAACAGTAGAAATTACTCCTAGTCACCTACAGTCAATGGACTTAAGATGTAATATACTTCAAATGCTCTTGCTAGTAAAGATCTGTCCAGATTATCAAATTTTCTTTGACAAAAAGCTGTTGTATGCCCATATATAGTAATGGTATGTCTATACATGGTGATGATGTCATCATTACCATATTTAGGCATGGTTCATGTTTTTGTCTAACAAAATTTGATAGGGCTTAAGATATGGTTCTATATCATAGATGTTCATATAGATTCACCAACATTTTCTAACCCCCCTCCTTTTTTATCTTCAATCCTTCCAATTTATAAATCGTGTTACCTTTCGTCTTCTTGTTCATTGTTTATTTCATAATTTTTGCCAAGCCCCTATTCTTTTATACATTTCAGGATCCAAATTTTCTGTGGTTACATACCACAATTAATATCCCTTGCCCCTACTCCTGTTCTCCCTTCAAAACCCAATCTTCCTTCTTTCCTGGCAAATCCTCTTCTCCAAAATAAGCTATGATCCCCCTCCACATTCCCTTCCTTTCGAGCATTCCCATCCATATCCATGTTGTCCATCTAATCAATGGCCTCGACACCCTGTGACACCAACCACACCCCTCTCATTCAATTCTACATGATCTACTTCTACCAATAGTAAATTTCAAATTAGAGCTTTCACACTCTGATTGACTTCTTGTTTATGCTTTGCATATTGAATTTCAATGCAAGCAATTTGAGTCGTAATTAAAAATAATGCGATAAGCCATCTGGGGTCTTCAACCTCCTGGCAATTCTACCGTTGTCTAATAAAATGGAATACTAGCGATTCTTCCGTAATCTAGTAAGCTCTAGTGGTGAGTGGTGAGCCACATCACCAATGAGGCTATTCTAGGCCTACTGTTAATTGTACTTGGACAGAGGTGTTAAAAGAGTAGGGCCATTAAGAGGAAATGTGGACTCGGACCTATTTGAGAGTTAAGGAAGGATGATACGTAGATTTATGATGGTGTGTGTTGATTGAAAGTATAATATTCGATGCTGATGATAACGTATGGTGGTCGTATTAATAATGATGACGATAATACAATGATGATAATATTGATAAATGATAAATGATGATGATGATAATAATGATAATTGATAATGGTTTATTATGATAATAATAATAATGGTAATGTTAATAATAATTATATTATGATGTTAATTATGATGACAATATGACTGTTTATGATAAAAATAATGATGATAATGTGATTACTTATAATAATGTTGATGATAATATTGATAAATATTATGATGAAAAGACAGTAAATAGTATGATGAAATTAATAAAAATATGATTGAGTATAAAAGTAATGATGATCAGAGATATGATGATGAAAGTATCAATGATGATAATTCTAATGATAATATTAATGATGATACTTTAAGACACTATGCTAGTGATTTTGGTTTCCAAATGTTGATGAGAATGGTTGATGATGATACTGGAAATGATGAAAAAGTAATAAATAGTATGGGATAAATGGCAGTGTTCCATTCTATCGTTAATATTATTCTCAATATTAAAGATGATAAAACATTTATCATTATTCAATGATGCTATTTACTATTACTAATTAAACTCTAAATGAACAGAAGATAAAAGAGCTCTGCACAACATGATTCATTAGACAATGTGCTGTGAGTACTAAGCCAATCATCTTAAAACAGATCAAATGCCAAGCTGCAGAAGACATGAAAAACATCATTTGACAAGAATTCAATTAGCTGTTGAATAGTTTGGATAACAGAAAGGATCTCAGTAAAATACTTTTCCAATCAAATATGACGTACGAATCTTTAACTTAAGAGCGGTAATAAATCTATCAAAACACATCACTATGATAATAACTTCTAATTGACTTGTATGCAGAAGAGGAATCTGTTGTCTTCAGAACGCAGAGCTGTCGAACTGTAAATTGCTCCTAGCAAGAGTAATTTTTTCTATCTACCGGTATATGGACATCATCTTTCGGTAGGAGGAATCCTGATATTTCTACTCCTCTATTCTGCCCTACTGCTTAATGCATGTGCCATAATTCCATATCATCAATCCAGCCTTTCCGCTTCAGTATTTTTCTAACCCTTGCTATTGGAATGCAATTCATTGCCTTATTTGTAATTCGTATTCATTGATTGTGTCCTAAGGTCTGTGATGAAATCTGAAAAACCCTTTAAAATTCAATTACAACAATTCATTGCTCATTTAAAAGGAATAAAGTTATTACATACACAGATCAAACAATTCAGTTTTCACTAATTTTCCGACTTTTTGATTTAAAAAAAATCGTTGAATTGTTGACTAGCAAATTTAAGAATAAATTGGGATTTATGTTGTTTAAGCAATTTTCAATTGATTTAAGCAAGAAGCGAGGTATCGAAACCTTCATGTCAAGGTTGGGAAACCATTCTATTCCTACTGCATGGTTTGAGTAAGGGCAAATTAAAGTGGGAAAGAGAGGACATGTTCCCCCTTTAATTGTAGATTATTTTGTAAAAGGTAAGCCACTATAGATGCTGTTACTAGACATTATGACTTAATAACATTTATTTGTTTCTAACTTATGCTTGGTAGACCTAGGGATTTTTTAGGAAAGGTCAGGGATGGCGAGCCAACCTATTCACCCTCTAGATCCACCCATGTTTTAACATACACTTTCTCCTTCTCCATCCAATTGTATACTGCAAGTTTGTACTGCTCTACCAAACATAACCTAACATTAAAATTAGCAATGCTAAAAAAAGGGAATTGACAGCTAACTTTTATTTGCTTGACGTTTAAGAACTCTTGTACGGTAAGTAGGGACTTGCGACTGTAGATGATGCGAAAAGTATGGACTTTTATCTGGTAAGTAGGAACTTGTGCTTGTAGGTAAAGTGAGAAGTATGTCGGTTTTGTAACCCTCTTGGTTTTTAGCCGTCGGTGAGTCACAGAATATTTCAAAGCTCATTCTGTTGACTCTTAAAATTTGCACATAATTGGAAAAGAGTGTCAATGTGAGAAGAATGAAAACAATGACAAAAGTGATAGTTAAGAAAAAAGCCTCATCATAAAATATGGATGTTTATATCATGAAATAGACAATAAAGAAAATTAATAATACTGTACAGTATAACATTGATTGTATTAATGCTTTATCAGATTTTCAATATTTTATGACAAAATTATAAAATTATGTATGGACAGAAAATTAACAATAAAACATTATTACAAATGAAGTGTATTCTTAATTTTTTTTTCATCTAAGATTACATTCTTATCATAAAATAGTAAAATATTAATACTACAACATTAAACTATGCTTTATCAGACTATTATTATTTAATGATAATAAATCATAAACTTAAATCAAATTTTGTATATATTATTAGACAAAGCAATTCATTTAAAAGTTATTCCCATATTTGGTGCCATATTCTATTTATTTTTTTCCATGAAATAATCAGCCTTTGGGATAATGGGCTTACTGTAGTGTTGAAACAAAGCAGATGAGAAATGGTCCCAAAAACTTAAGAATATAGTTAAAGTGTACTGTAAATACACAATAATATTAACAATAAAGTGATTTAATTCCTTTACTTTGTCAAAATAGATTAATAACTTATTGAATTAATTAATAACAATAATTATATTATACTAAACTAAATATTTCCTAAAACTAACTGGAGTGATAGGGTCTGATCAATCCAAGGCAACTTTGCAACAACTTTAAGTTGTTACATTTCTTAAATCTTTATAATCCTTTTGTTCTCTCGTTTCTGAATAAAAATTACATAATCTGAGACAATTAAATAATTTAGTGTTTATTTATATACTTTTTGAGACTGGTGTCTGCAACAAGTCACATTCCTGACAATTTGTTTGAATCAAAAATGGCAGCACTATTAAGACAAACTCTTTCTACAGTTCAATGGGTGCTACGAAGTCAATGAGAAAAGATTTATCATGTTCAAACTATATACATTTAGTACGATTTAAGGACGTACATTTAAGAGTTTTCCAGATTCATTCATCAAAAGCAGAAAAAAAAAAAACCAGACCGGGTTACAAACAAATGAGACAATTCATATGATTGGCAGCTATCAAAATATTACATTAAGATATTGACATAAAATAACTATACAGCTAGATTAATAAACCAATAAATCTATTAGTATACCACAAAAAAATGACAAGATACTATTACTGTATATTCAATATTTAATTAAATAATAAATTTAATAATTTATAAATTTGATGATGAAAGAGAACAGAAACCGCACATCTTACACACGCACACAATCACAACATCTATGCTATACGTGAACAAATTTCTGAATGAAACGTTGGTCAGCGAATGAAGAAAATTTGTATGTTCTATATTAAATGATTTATGAGAACTAAATCGGCTATTAAATTTCTACTTTCTCATTTATCCTTTGATTTAATCCTTTACGAAAGCTACAGCGAGGGCAGTGCAAGAATACTGTACACGCTTAACACAGGTGGTGGTTTGGTTTTTTTCATGCTTCTCCTCTGTCACTCATAAAATTGTTTTTCCCTCAAAATACTGTACAGTACCAGAATTTTATCAAGTGTAGATGCATTATGTAAAGTTAATTGAAGGCACCCATAGGCATACATGCTATTTCTGTTATTTTTAGTATGTTTGCAGCCTGAAATGGAAAAATTACTAGCTGAGCTAATGTTCCTAAGCTCGATACATTTTGCCAAATCTTGTTTCCTACTACTTTGGGGACTTTGAGAAAGCATTAGAAAATGTAGTTACTGACAAGGGATTTGTAATAGAATTTGCTTAACTATGGAACAACCACAGGCTGAAACCGAAAGGCTATGTGACAGAAAAATGCACCGTTCCCCAGTGGAATATACTTATACATGTATCTACAGTTATGTTCTATTTGAGTTTTATAAATGGTTCAGATAGGGAAAAACACTATCGATATTTAGCAAAATTTGAATACAATCACCATTTTTGTGTCTTCGAATCTAGAATCGATTAATTCTTTTCTGTCTCTTTTTTCTGAGACATTGTTTTACAGGTCAATAGAGTTTATGTTGATGGGAACATAACTCCCTCCCACTAGAAATGTTGCTGACAGCATGCAGTCTCCCGCTTCTGATGCAAAACATTCACTGACATTTTTAAAGCAATGAACATGTCCTTTAAAGTCATGATTGAAATTTTGGAAGTAATTTGTATATTATGAGTAAAATTTTTTGTGATATTAAAGGCAAACATTTTCCACTCCAAAAGTCAGCGTTTAATTTTACGGTAGTTCCCTTGTATTACAACATGCAATAAAACATATAAAGACAAAGAATGATGGTGCATTATCATGAAAGACAAAAGCATAAATTTGAAATTTACCTGCAAGAGAGCAAAGATTATGCAATATTCTACTGAATTCACATCACCAATAGTTTCACAAGAAGTTTTCTAATATTGCTTTTTTTTCCAAATGAGAATCAGGTCAAAGCTTTTGATATGACAGATATTCAAGAAGTCCTAATTATGTTATAAGTAGAAACAAATTGCGAGATAACTACTTTGTAAGCACTCCAACTTACCTGTTTGCCAAACATACCCCGGCACTTGCGCTTCGGTGTAGAAAATGCCGCAGATGACGAACAGTAAAACCATAAGTTTCTTCATCATTAATCGTCTGTAAATAGTCTTTTCTCTTCTTCGCGTATGATTTTCTTTTTCAATTGGTGGCGATAAGCTTAAATGTTACACATGGTTTGTTTAGAGTCTCCGGACAAACTTAAATTCTAGGATGAATTCTATACCACTTTCGCTCTCTTGAGATTTGGAGCTTATGAATGAATTTTAATCAAGCCGATATCAAATGATCAATTTTGATAATCTTCAGGTCTCCTTATGACTGCTGTCTCTTACGGCAATTCGAACTCCACACAGTTAGTGTTGAATATAATTTATAATTTTTTTTTTGCAATACAATTCAGTAAGACCTTCGGCTGCCTGAAATAGAACAGAATATTCACTTAGCGAGGAAAAAAAAAACCAAAATTTAATCTATTGGAACAGATGGTAAGTCTATGAGTGAATGTGGGAAAAAATTAATGTACCTTTGCGAAAAAGATAAAAGGAGAATAAAAAACTGTGATGTGGTAGATGAGACAAACCAACCTACTTCAGATCAAATTCAAAATTAAATTATAAAAGTGAATACTATATAAGAGCAGGAATAATAATATTTTGCTTATCACATTTCAAAATGTTCAATAAAAATTGATTGTATATTGCAGTTAAATTTTCATGAAATAAAATAAGGACATAGGATTTAATAATCATCCATTCATTTTATTAAGTTTTACAATTAATATTAAACATAAATCATTAATGAAATTCAAAGAAACAGATGTAGATGTAGGTTCCAAAATGTAAATTAAAACAGATCACAGATAGGTTCTGAAGAATGAAAAATTAAGATGGGGTTTTCAGCTACTTGTCTTGTTTAGAAAAAAAAATCACCCAAAGAAATCCATTATACTAATAAAACAAAAATAATTACAATGATAATAATATTCTATTCAATTGAATTCAACAGTTCCAAACAATTATGTGTGCATAATTCACCTTCGTAATTGTACTGCAATGAATGTCAAAATATATACTACAAAATATAAACTACAAAAACTACATTTCAAACGTCATAAAAATTCAATTAAAATAATAATAATAAAGTGGCCCATGTATTAGTTTTTTTGTTTTGTTTAGGAAAATAACTTTTTAACTATTGATAGGTTAACATTTTTTATGTATTTAAAGAGGGCAGCCCTTGTAGCTAAGCCAAGGAGGTCAGCTGGTATTCAGGGGCCCTCTTTAAAAAAATGACATACATGACAATTCAATTAAATTATATCAGAAAATTGTATCATCAAATCCCATTGTTCTGGGTTGTTATAACCCTGTGAAATGCAAGGATTCCACTCATGAGCATTGAAGACTACTTCACACTGTTTAAGTGGAGCTGTGGTCATGTGGTTAAGGTGCCCACCTTTCAATCCCAAGGTGCCAGGTTCATTCCTGGTGAAAATGATCAAAATTTTTCTCACAACTATTAGCAACTCCACTCCCCAAGCTTCATAAAATAATATTTGAGATTCGGTTCATAGAATGTTGGTGGTCCAAAATCCTGCTTGGTAGAACATGGAAAAAAAATGAAATGCCTTGTAATGAGACTTAGTTTAATTCTTAAAATGGCGTGAGTAAATACTGTAACAATGTAAGATGTGAAAAAGAATATATGATAATAATAATGATGAGGAAATATCAAAATATTACAAAAATTGAGAGATAACGAAGAATGTTTTCAAATTTAAATTCAAAATTTAAATTTGAAAAACATTCAAAAATAAAAAAAAAAAAATTCAAATTCATGTTGAAGATGTACTAATGTACTTCGGTACTTAGCAACTGGCAAGTGGGTACTCTTTAAAATTACTCTACATGCCCTAATCTATCCCTGCCGTACTGTACATTTACACAAAACCTATGTACGGGTCGTTTTGGTTCAACGATTTATCATTCAGAATTTCATGGTACTTGGAGCATATCAGTTGCACATCAGAAATACATCAAAATAAAAATATTCATGAGACATCCGCCAGATCGCACCTTGTAAGTGGTCACAATGGAATTACCTTAAATTACTGGAAATCATTGCAAATTTCACATGGTCGTATAAACACAGACGCTCTTTCGAATCTTGTGGCTTATTTTCCAGACATCTAGGATCACAATTTGTTGTTGAAAGTCGTATAAATCATGCAGGTCGAGAAATTAAGATGTTCATTTTTTGGTGTTATTTATCAGAATGCCCCAGAGGCATGCTATAGATCTACAATTTAGAAAAATTATTACAAACTATATAGTTATTAATTGGGTTCTATTAAATGAAATATATTGTATTATCAAGTTATTTTGACACACAAATAGGCCGAAACAATAATTATAGATATTAGTCTTTTATTATTATTACAGTATTATTATTATTATTATTATTATTATTATTATTATTATCACTATTATTATTATTATTATCACTATTATTTATTATTATTAATATTATTATTATTATTATTATCTATTCAAATCATACATTTATTTGTGCCATGATCTAGAATAAGATCCCAAGCAATGTAACATAATATCTGACATTTCAATCTTTTCTTAGGAAAGCACCAGTTAAGTGCTTCGGGACACCTCACGCTAATTACCTCGTGCTTCAATGGAACGTGAAGCTGTTGGTCCTGAAATGTTCAATGGCTCTATGAATGAAAAAGAGCTCAGAACACTGTTAGAATATTTGCAATATACTTTAGCTAGACCTATAGACTTCAAGTCATACATGTTATGAGTAGTCTGTAATTTACTAAATGCCTGGTCAAAATAAAGTAACTGAAAATTATCTATTCAAGTATACCTTATGTACAAATAATTATAACTAAAACTATTATTACTGTATTTATTCGAATAAACGCCTGGGGAATTTAATGTCGAGAACGGTTTTTGAGGAGGCTTTTAATCCAGGCCGGCATATATTTAAGGGAGGTATGTATTTCTTTGGGTATAAAGTGGATATGTATATAGTTAAAGAAACTGTTAAATGGGGAACAACTAATTACCATCAAATTGTGATATTTCATGATCATACACATTAGAAAAATGTAAACACTAATACAATGTGTTGAGAGTGATGTTGCTTCCTCTATATTAGTTTACAGTCATTTGGAGGGGGAGGGGCGTTTTTTTGAGGAAAAAATATAAACATCAGTGGCGTTTATTCCAAATGAGGCTCTAGAGGGGCGTTTATTCGAAGGGGGCATTTATTCAAAGTGGGGCGTTTATTCAAATAATTGTATATGAATATAAATGTAAGAATTATTTCATATCAACGATCGTTATTGTTATTTATTCAGGTATTGAAGCTGGAAAGCACTAGGGAAAAAGTAAATATTTATAGGTAAACTCAAGTGAACTTAAGTCCAACTGTGGAATAAAATCAAGAATGTGTAATTGATCTGGTGTAACAATATCGGGAGACAATTTATTTTCCCACAGTTAAGTTTAAAGCATATCACACTTGTACGCATAATCGCCAATAACCAATATCACGTTCATATCTCTGACTCGGTTCTTATCATCTGGAATTACATGACAAATACCAATCTGTATTGCTCTAGTTGAGAAGTCTTTTCAGTTACTCTAGAAAACATGTTTGGAATTGTCGTAAGATAACATTTTTTTGGATTTCTGTATAATTACCTAAATCAGATCCACTGTTATATATAGGTGATTTATGTATACTGTTATATATACAAGCTGTTCCTGTATTAGTCTCATCTTGATAAGACCAGGGAGATAAGACTAAAGCAAGAACAGCTTGTACAACAATAGTATATATACTGTAATCAACCAAAATATCTTTCACTGATATTTTTGATGTTATTCAAGTTCTTCGACAAAACTTGCAGTGCAAAAATTGCAGGCTAAACCAAGATCATTTTACTTGAAATTCAGCTTTATAAATATTCCGAGTGTACCTTTCTCTACTGCACTATGAAGGTAGCATTTGGTTCATAACTTTAGGAGTTCACATAAGTTTGGTATCCTTTAATTGGCGCACATATACTCCAAGATTATTTATTTATTTTTTTTTTATTATCTTTTTTTTACAAGTGGTAGAAGAGATTGGCATTTGTGAAAGTTAAACAAAAGTGTTTGAAAAGTATTATTCATCAAGTAAAGGTATTATGTACTAAAAAAACCAACAATTTTTTTTTATCGTTGGGATAACCATAACATCACTCAATGAAACTGCAAACAATAAGGAAAATTTATTCAGATGAGGGTGAACACTCTGATAAAACAACCAGACTAATGGAGATGGACAGATATACTACTTTATAAAAGAAGCTGCCTACACTTGTCAGATGGACTAAAGTCACCAAACCATTCTTGATTGATTAATGAACATTACAATAATCTCTGTTTGATCAAGTAATTGGACGTTCGTATTTCAACTGGGATTGTTTCTGAAAATTGACCATTATTTTAAATGTCCATTAGGTTGACTGGAAAGGATATACAATCTAGTTTAAGATGACTCACACGAAAATGGTTTTAACATTTTTCGCAACTACTAACACATCACTAGCTCTCTATCGTCTTCTGTTGTATTATTAGCGCAGGAGCAGGCAACCAGGTACCCATTAATACAGTAGTTTTGGGTGCACAGAAGCAATGCAGATTTTAGTGGTGCTATGGACATTTGAAGAGCTACACATTTTGATTTTGGTGAATTTTAGTTGTTATTTTATAGCCATCAAGATTCTGTAATATTACTTCATAATTGTTGTAAATGTACAAACCAATGATTCAAGTCCACAATGATTTCCAAGCATCATGAGGTTATCCTTGATTTGATGATTACTGTAGTTAACACAAATAGGTCAATGAGGAAGATATGCTAGACATAAATGAAGATTAGACCTATGAAATTTAAACAATTTTTTCTATATCAAATCAATAGTATTATTGCATGTGCAAATATATGTAATAATAATTGAAAGCTATCATTTTATCATTTAATTCCTCATTCTCTTGTAATTACCATAAAAGCTACCTTACCGAATTAAGTTGTGTGAATATGGATATCTCTGACGTATCCACTCACTTCCTCCTCCACCCCCACAAAAACATATTACATAAATTGACACATATTACCACAAAAAAATCGTTCCTTGGCATATAGACATGCATCCAATTGATGTTTTAAAGTTTTTTCTTATGGTCAAAGAAAATTTTCATTTAATGCCAACAAAAGAACGATTTTCAGAACTCTTTCCTTTTTTGATGGTATTGTCATGATATAATATCACAGGATCTGAATCCAACATTAGAGGGCGTTCTCACACAACTTACTCTCTTAACTTTAATTAAGGTTTAACAATCACCGTGAGTATAAGAAAGAAATTTTAGAGCACAATGAATGAAAGAATATTGTCATGGGTGATAAATCTTTACGAAAACATGTACACTCCACAGCTGTTCACGAATTTGTAGGATAAACAAAGAGTAAGCAAACAGAATACTATCATGTCTTTGAAATTTAAGTTGTATGATTAGATCTCAAGACAAAAATGAAAAAAAACCAAGAAAACACAACAAAACATTTAGACTTTATGTTTTCTTTTATACTAAAAAATAACTCATAACTTGCAGCGTCAATTGTGTTAAATTACAAATGGGTGTGATCTATGACTACCAGCGGTGCTTACAGTAGCTTCATGCTCACATCATTCCAACGACAGGGGCTGAAATGTACCACAGAATCGGGGTAATTAACCCTTATTCTTCCGAAATATGCAATTGGTTCGTAAGTGCACACGAACCTTGATGAGCACACTGGACCTGAATTTTAAGTCCTTTTATCCAAGAAGACTTGGGGCAACCGATTTTGGGGCAAGGAGTGACTAGAACCAGTATTCACGTTAAGGCTGTAGTTAGCGGTGCCCGTCTTACTGTATAGCCACTCGACTCACTGGTTGATGCTGGTTACAGTGAATCTCCTCCTGTTTAGTGATCCCTTCCCTGTTACTAAGTATTCTCTCCTAGTTTCTAACACCTCCTTCAGGCTTTGCCATCAATGATCATCTTACAATACACCCTCAAGTCTCAAGCGGTGAGACTGATCAATACAGATTACTTTCTATTTTGTTATTCAAATAGGATCAGTTTAATTGACGTGTTCTAGAGAGTGTGTCTTTGAAGAGTGTCTGGATTACCATAATCTGCCTTGATTCTAATTTTGTATATTTTTCAGTGGCGGATCCAGGAATTCAAAATAGAGGGGGCCCAAGGAGGGACTTTATGATTATGGCACCTAGATGGCTGGAAATAGCACACTCAGACTATAATTATAATTACATTTTTGTCAACCCCCCCCCCCCCCCAATTGAATTAGCCACTGTTTTTCTTTAACTCTTGTTCTGGGTTCTTGGCGTATACAGTAGAATAAGATTACAAACTAAATTTGTTTTAGAACATATTAGCAAAGTAATGTCCCTACCTCGGGGTGCCTATTTATTTAAGTCCTTAATCATTTTACCAACTAATCAATTGATACGTTTTGTATTATTTTTCATTTTATTTTCAGATGACTTATTAATGAATATTGAAAGGCTTTTATAGCAGATATTTGCTCTAAATGGAAATTGTATCAATACAATTATAAAATGGAATCAATTATGCAGATCTTTCTGGAAAATGTCTTGGGGAAAAATGAACGGGTATAAAACAATGATGCCCAACAAGTAAACTAATAAAATGAAGCCCATGAACCAAGGCAAGATATTTAACATTTGTTCTCATATCTGATATTAAACTTGCTCTTAAGAAAATGCAGTGATGGTGCCAGACATTTTCATAGATTGAAGTTTAACAATTATCCAATAAATATGAACCAAGGTGATATAATTAATATTTCTTTTTGTCATATCTGATATTAAACTTGCTCTTAAGAAAATGCAGTGTGGGCGACAGATATTTTCTGACAGGGGTCCAAGGCACCACCACTACAAAGATGCAAAACTCTCTCAAGAGCTTACTTCCAATAACCTAGAGTATGTATCATTGACTTACAAATTCTGAACAACCCTACCAGATACAATAGCATTTTAATTCAGTATTGTTTTTTTATTTGTGTTATGTACATTTTATATTCTTTTGTATAATTTTGGTATGGATATTAACCCTTGATTGCTTAAATAAAGAATAAAATTGAAACTGAATTGTGTGGCAGTTCTGGTCAGTGATGGCATATTAGTTCATCAAGTAAGTATTAAAATTAAGTATTAATAAATATAAAAGAGTGTAAAAGAAGTAACTAGATTAAAAGGTTTTAAGCATGTAATTCTCTTGCAGGAAACAATGTTTTAAATTTCTCAATAAAATGTAAACTCTATGACAACCATCATCTCACAAGCACTCTATTTACAAATACTTAAGTCTTATGGCAACATCAGGAGTTGGTTAAAAAGGCAACACAGTCATAAGTTTACATTAATGACTATGTTATAAAGACAAAGCTATTTTCTCATATTTAACAGAGGTTGATGTACCAATAAAAGAGTGATTCATAGCTACATACAACTGAAAATGTCACAAAACTGGGTAAGATTATCCTTTAGAGGTGTATCATAGTAACTGTCCATTTTTACTGAGCAAGACTCTTTTCCCCTTTGTTTGGATAATGAATATGCAGCTACTGTACAGAACAATACTACTTTAAGGATCGCAATTAAGAACATGATTAAGGCATGATACTGTATGAATTGCAACTACCCATTTAAAATGATACAGTTGAATTAATCAAATTTATAGCCTTTATTTAAAAAAAAAGTCTTTCATCATTGACCAGCTTTTTTGGAAAAAAAATTGATGGAGCGTGGATTATAAAAGTAACAACACTGATCACAATCACTATTATTATTATTATTATTATTATTATAGCCTAATAACGATAATGATAATAATATTCAAATAATAATCATAATTTTTTTATATATAGTTCTTCACACATATTTTTAATGACAAAGTAAATTACATAAACTTTAAACTAGATAAATCATAAATAATCAATAATGTACAACATTATCTCAAACCATCATGACAAGTTGTATATTAAAATCAATACACTCACTCAGGGACTTTAACACTACATACATAAGACAAATACAAAACTCATAATTTTCAATCTTTGTATAAATAAACCAAAAAAATAGAAGAAATCTATTTACTTTCTTCATATCTATTTGCATTCACATTATTGGTCTAAAAAGCAGTATGTCTACTATCATACACCATGAGCATAATTTGTATTAAACAGTGTCATTGTTGTCATGTTATACATCAGAAAAACCAGCAAACAATTTAGGAAAATGCATCGGATGGCTGGTAGAGTTCTATGAAACTGGCATTGCTATCGAGATTTGGCCTTTATACAGACAAATCACAAATATGTATAATACATATCATTGACAAGCCATTGTTTTCATTTCAAAAAATACAATGGCTGTCTCTTTTTCTATAATTTTTAACAGTGACAGGGTGGCTGGCATTAAAGTCTTGTACAATTCTAAAAGATCCTTCTCATCCTCTTCCCCTCTGTAATTGTCTGTTTGTAGTTTTATTGTACAGAGTGGTAGAATATCAAAATTTAACTTGTATTAAAAATATTTAAAAAAACAAATTTGTATCATGTCTTTGAGAACGAAAAACATCTTTCGACCATGTAATTTCCGACGAATAGGATGAAATAAATTTTATCTGTATCCTATGTAAATTCAAATGTACTACTGACATTTTAAGACAAGTTAATACTGATATGAATTAGAGAACACAACTGAATACTTTAGATTGAAAATTCACCAAAATATGCAAAATAAAGTATGTTCTACCCACGAGAATGGGAAAAAATGATAGTGAAGACACTTTGAGAGACTTTCCACAAAATGTTACATCCCCATGAAACGGAGAGCTTATACACCCTATGGCAATGCAAAAGGTGTAATTTAATTATTGGCTTTCATCTTTAATCCCCTTTGGCAAAACACTCAATATCGTCATTTGTCATCTAATCGCTGTTGGGTCAACACCTGCGAATGACACGCTCTCAGAGAGAATGTCAGGATTTAACACTTACAAGTAGCTATTGTTTTTTTTTTTTAATTTGCAGACTGCGCAGAACAATAATTATGGAATCCTACCGATAATGTTTCTAATATTATGATTGAAATTGGTGTTAAATACTATAGTGATTAATGTAGCATATCCCACAGAGTTTGATCTTCCATATAATTTGACCCTAATATTAATTCGGAAATCATGTTCAATATTAATAATAAATAATAATAATAATAATATTATAATTTTATTTTACATTTTTTTTCCATTAAATTTTTTTGTTCACTGTTTATATTAAATGAACTTTTATTGGAACTCTCAATATATAGTTTATGTGTAGGAATGTTTATATATTTATATGTTTGATTCTTGAATTGGGAGTAAGTGTTTTAAAGAAACACATTCATACAGTGTTTATTTTGTTCTAATTTTTCTTAATTGTACGTTTATTATTTTGTTTGGGACGATGAAATAAAGGATATAAAATAAATTAAACTGTAAAATATTGAGTCCTCCATTTGATATTCCATCTGTGTCTAAATTTCAAATAAGAGTAACACATCAAACAGTATGTCCATTGAAATATATGCAATGGCAATATAATAATGACATTTCTAATACACATACACACAAAATAACACATGATTATGCCAAATACAGATGATACTAATGAAACTTCATTATTTTGAAATCAAGATTCACATCTAATTTTAAGCATTTGTAACATAAAATACATATGAAATTGGTTTCTTGAGAGAGACCCAAGTATATAAATAAAATTATTTTAAAAAATATCAAAGGGCAGGATTAATACAAATTTCTTACTTGCTCTACCTTAAAAAAAAATTATCAGTTCTTTTTAAAAGCATGTAAAATAGCCATGTTTCCTATTAATAATTACTCTTACATTGCACAATAAATTGGGAATCAAGGACATATTCAGCATTACTGAACCATAAATATTTCTTAAGCAAACTACATCATCTAGCATTATTTTACCCTATTGTATTTTACCCTATTGTATTATATGTTTTTCTGTAATAAAGTTATTACAGGAAAAATTGAGACATTTTTTTTTTCTTTTGCTTTTGGTTGTGAGGTTGTCACAGTAACACTACGCAGGACTGAACAAAGTCTCCTGAGGCAATGTTTAGTAAACTTTGAACTTCCGACTTGACGCATTCAGAGGCCCTGAAGGAGGGGAGGGAAAGTAGAAATTGAAAGCATGTCAGATGGCAATGATTGCATTTGCGAAATCAACATAAGTTGCTGTGATGACTAACCATAAGTAGACATCAGATTCTAATTTATTGTAGAAATTCAGACATAATACGTGATTATAGTAATAAGAGGAGGTTTTGGACACCCTGACCTTCTACCCGTGGTTGTTTTTAAGCTGGAGTTTAAAAGCTATGTAGTATGTAGCCGATTATGTTCGCTAATTAAGCTTGCATCGTCAGCTATAAATGTAAATATTGGAATTGTAAGCAGTACAAACTTATTGATCAATGAACATAAAAATGTTCTTTTAATTTTTTTTAGATTTTACTGCAACCAGAGATCTTTTACTTTGTTTTCTATTATTTCAAACTTACCTTTATGACAGCATTTTATTTTATATTATAAAAATAAAATATTGCATATGCTCGTGCATAAGAAAAGGTTTTAAATAGCAAATTTCAATTGAAAAACAGGGGGTCATCTTATACGTGCAATATATACAAACTTTTGATAGAAAATCATGTTAGTCTTATGTGTGGCTCATTTGTATGACGTAAATTTACTACTGAAATGAAGCTACTATTAAAAGGAATGCAATTTTAAATGTGGAAAAATAACATTTTGATGAACATTTAAAAGTCCATAAAACAGTATTACAGTATTTGGAAGCTCAGCCCTACATTTGGCTCCATTTTAGCCAGCTAGATACAGTATTATGACCATAAAGAGCAGCAAACAGTAGGAATTCCGCTGGTGAAAGAGGGGGTCGTCTTTTGCCCGACATACAAAAATTGTCCATAATCTCCTCAAACTTGTGGTCATCTTAAACACAGATTGCCCTATACGCAAGAATATACGGTAAATAAAATACACATAGCAAATATCACCACTCATGAAACTTATGTAGGCCTATCACATCAAAGACTGCAAAGTTAAAATTGTGATTGAAAGGAGGTCGTGATGAACTTTTACAGCTTTGTCCCTGACATTTTTCTTTTATTTTACGAGAATAAAAAGATATTTCTCTCGCCCTCACCTGAAACACGAAAAATAAAACTGTTTTGACTGATGAGTAAAGAAATTGCACAAACACGTAATTTAAAAAGGTGATGACCAAAGGTCGTAAAAATTTGTCTTCCAGTAATTATGTTTTCGCTCTTAAAAATTATTCTAAAAATTCTTCATCTTACTGTTACTTGCAAACTTCCTATTGGAAAGCTTAATGTCTAAATTTAAGGCTAAAGTTGGAAAGGGTGGGGGGTGGGTGAGGGGGTAGATTTAACTTATATAAAAAACTCTTTCAGGTACACAAGAAATAGAACAAATATAAGCATGTGCCATTAGTTATGAATAATTGATTATAATACCAATAATTGTGTACAGAAAATAATGATACAAAAATTTAAATAAATATTGACAAAATTAGTATGTGTAGTAATAAAAATGTGCTCACAAATGTTAAGAGATGCATGCAGTACTTTACCTAATTCAAATAAAAACATTTTGTGGCAAAAAGTAAGGAAATCAGTTAAAAAACAAATTGTTTTGGTCTGTCTATATATACTGAAAGGTTTATTTCTATATTTCCTTTATAAATGTGCAGTGATTTATTTGAATTTATGTGAGTTGTCCAAAATTTTACTAGACATAATTATAGATTGCAAGAATGCTGAAAGTTCAGTAAACGCATGAGCAGGCCAAACCTGTCACGTTGTCGGAGAACACATGTACTCCAGGCCAGTCAAACAACCACAAACACCTTCAACTTACAAATCTTTAAATCTACAAACATGCGAACATATGTTAGCTAGTGTACTGTAAGCAATAATTGATGGCTGGTCAAATTTACAAATAAGATCCTCAATAGTCATTTGTTGAAAAAATGTCTTGGACAAATCAATAATATTAAACCAAACCTAAATTGCTAATTTAATGTTGCATGTTAGAAATTCATTACATAAAACTAACCAAAAACAGTATAACATGAGTAGAAAAAAAAAAAAAGAGATTTTTTTAACAAAGTTTACATTTGGTTTGCATACTTTTTATAACTGTTGCTTTTAAAGCATCATAATTCTGTCTGTAATTTATTTGAGACTAGTTATTTCTGTCAAGGGCAAACTGTACAAATTATCTTCATAATTAACACATTCTTGATTGTAACATATTTGCGTTTAGAATTACAGACATATTACTATATATTACTAGTACATATTACTATAGGCAAACTGATTTCAATTGCATAATTAAAAAAAGAAATGTTAATATATAAAGATGCAGTATAAAATACTTGACTTCAGTTGATTATAATAAATAAAAAAAATAAAAAATATAAAGAATGTAATGTAAAAATTGTTAAAAATCGAGAAGGAAAATTAGGTTAGGGCCTGGGAACCTGCAGTGATTGCAGTGCAGCACCTATCATGGCCAGTACAACAGGAGACAATCTCGAACTCTTTTCAATCATTATACCAAATACTTTTTCATGCGCTTGGGCTATGCATACAAAATTACGCTGATGTCCCATCTGAGAGATGAGGTACTGTAATCAGTAGAAAATGTCTTAGCTAATGCAGAAACAAGTATGGTATTGGCAAGTCTCGAATTTGGTCTATCTCACCAAAGTCCATTCCCTTACTGCTGCACTAAACTACCCTAAATGAAATTTAAATATCCATAAACAAAATTTAAGGTTATTGCACTGTCTTTGGTTAATTCATCTTGGAGAGAGTTATTTTACGATAACAACATAAAAATAAAACAATAATAGTTAAATAAATTCATATACTTAACCAGTATACAATATCTATTTCATCAGGTATAATGATAGGTAGCATGTAATTTGTTTTGTAGCATTTTATAAAATGTTATACCTTTGACTGTTGCTATTGCCAAACTTTTTTTTTACCTCTGTAAATGTCATGTAATTCACCTTGTGGTGCCCTCTTGATATTTAAAATCAAAATTATATTATATATGCCTGTATAAACATAAACAATTGTATTTAAACATAAATGACACCACTAAAGCAAAGGTAAATTGAAAGCAATGTGATAAGAACTTAAATTGACAGACAGTTGAGGTGTGAATAATATTTGGTTATGTTAGTATTTGTATGTTACCTTATTTCAATAACAATAATTTTTTGAAGGTTTGCATGGCAAAGAAACAATGGATAAATGTTTGCAGTACTGTACACTACAAGGAAGTCCTAAAAAGAACTTTTTTTGTGTTGAGAATGACAATTGAAGAAACTCAATCAAAACATGAAGACATTTTCAGTAAAAATAACTGTTCTTGTCAAGACTACCTATTGTGTTGCAAAAACAATACTAACAATAATAGGCTTATGTGTAGTTAATAATGTTTGGTTTAATTTTTTGTTAAAACTTCTCTCATTGTAATTGTATACAGTAGATACCTGTTTATAAATATAAAAGCAGGAAATAGTATGTCTTATGTAGTAATAGAGAATTAAATTGAATACTGTAAATAATGAAAGGTTTAAGTTTTGAAACATGAAAAAAACTCACCAAATTCTCCTATTCTTAATAGATGAGGGTTTGATTGAAGAAAAATTATCTCAAGCTTGTTTTACAAATGAATATGAATTCTGGTGGATGAGCCAAAGATAGAATTTCAATGCAAAGTGGAGAAGTTACGAGCAAGATTGTCCAAGGTTCAAAGGTCAAGCTTGGCAAAATTATACTGCTAGAATGGTCTTTGGGATAAAGTGAATGTGAAATGCGTAGGAGATGAAGTCTTTAATGTGGACAAGTTTCATGTTAAGTCAGTTAAAAAAAAAATCTTAAAATATGCTCACTTAGTTGTGAATATGTTGATGACATAAGGTGGAAATGTACAAAGGAAACAATAGTTAGGAGATGAGGAAGAAAATAAAATGCAGATGACACCATATTTATTCAAATAAATGCCCCAGGGCATTTATTGTTGAGAAGGGTGGCAACTCAGATGCGACAAAGTTTCCGTATGTTATTGAGGTGGCTTTGGAGGGGGAGTTTATTTAAGTGGTGGGAGGATAGGGGCCATTATTCAAACCAGGGCATTTTATTCAAATAAATAAGGTATTTCGATATTTCAGAAAGAACAACATTTACCCACACACAGAGACCTATGGGGTAGGCCTTTTGTGCAGCTTACACTCCATATCCTTTATGCAAATACATCTTCACATAATTCTATACACTACTTATGCAGTACAATAACACAGATGCATTCAAGTAAGATTGAGAAGAGAGAAATATAATAATTAAGATGGATATGAATGATGACAATAAAGGAAAGAGGAGATGAAGCTGTAGCTAGGTGGTTAAGATACTTGTCTTTTAATCCGAAAAATTACGAACTTAATGATATGACAATTGACAAGCTCCTATCTTCACCCCAAGCAAAATTTTGCACATAACAGGAGGGTTTTATAGCTCCTATTTGGAGCTATAATTTTATAGCTTGTATCAGCTATTGTCTAAGTTGGAACTAGATTTTGACTTTACTTTGATCACTTTTTTTATAAGGGTCTAGCATATAACAATAATGAAGCTTAATGTGAAGTTCCAGCATTATTAACATTATCACTGTTATTCTTGACACCGGCTGAAAGGATCCACAAGTATATTTGTGCTTTTTATGTGCAGTCACGGATACAATATCTAACAATAACAACATCTAATCTGAGAATTTCAAAAGAAGTCTGCAGAATCACACAGTATCATAGGGTGTGTAAGTATGTTGATTGTTGTGGTCCTTAAAGTCAGACTCCGGAGGATAACAAATTTTTGATATGTTGTAGAACTGATTTTTCTAAGTCAGAAAAAAATTGTTTGACGAAAAACTGGGGAATGGTGAACGAGATACAGATTTTTGAATATTTAAAAACTGGGGGGAAAAGGGGTGTAACCACCCATTTTTACATCTTTTTTCCCGAGTTTTTAAATATTCAGAAATCTGTATCTTATTCACTGTTGCTAAGTTTTTATGAAACTACTTTTTTCCTGTCTTAGAAAAATCAGTTCTACAACATATCAACAAATCTTTTTCCTCCGGAGCCTGACTTTAAGCCTAGTTGCCTTAAAATCGCTATACTGTCGCTACAGTGCGTAGCAGTCCCCGATGCAACCGACCAATCAGCATCTCAAAAAGCTGTCGGCGATAGCATGTAGCGATTGTATGGAAACTAAGCTTCAGTGTGTAAGCCTTATTGGGTTTAAACAAAAAATTATTTATTGTTTGTTTTTCGTGTAGACCTCAATTAATTGTATACAGTATTGACATGACTACCCAAATTCCATCAGAAAAATTATATTAATGCAATATTACTAAAATGAATTCTTGAAATAATAACTAGTAGGTTACTAATGCAAGTAATTATAATTGAGAAGCGTTTATTCAAAGATTTTTGTTGCATCATAAGCAAGCACTCTCTTTCAGACACTTGTAAAAAATATGAGTGTGATTATTCTGAAGAATTATATCCTTTCTTTATCCTTCATTAAATTGAATGTACTGAACATCCGATAATACATGCCTATTAAAATTTGTATAACTCTGTTGTCTAAAAGAATAATAAAAAAGTACAATACATTGTATTTATCACCTACTGTAGAACATACAACATATCAAAAAGTATATATTACTGGGCTTTGAACACTTTTACCTCAAGAGAAAAATATGGTAAAAAATAAAAATATGGAAAGTTTCCAGACTTGTGCGCTTAATTGAACAGTTATAGCATACCTGAAACTACCTTTAAAAAAATGGGTTAAATATCAATATTTCAATGCTGATGATTAATGGGATGCAAGTGCTGATAAAAAAACATAACTTTGAGTATAAGCACATGAGAAAAGCACCTTTGATTCCAAACGAAATTAGACGAAATTGAAGAAGATATCTCGTGGGAATACAGATTGCTCGTTAAGCCTTTGTTTCTATGAAGTGTATGTTCAGCCTTATCTGGATTCACTGAATACTCTGACGCAGATAAGATACAAATATTGCAAAGAAATACATAATTCCACAGGTATATATCTCATTGAAAATGTAAGAGAAACAAAAATGTACACATACAAAAGTGTCAAACAAGGTTGGTGCCTTGCAAAACAATCTGGGTGACAAAACGTCTGCTAGCAATGCATGTTTATTTTTATTTATTTATTTATTTAGGCATACAACACATGCACAAAGGATTGTCAATAGTGAATATTTCACTGTCCTACTTGTAGGTGACAATCCCTTTCACAAGGCAAACATACACACACGATAGCAAAGATAATAAATAGAAGATAGAGCAGTTCGCGATATAGTGAAGAAATTACATTTCTCAAAAAATTTGGTAATACTGTATATTTACCATAAATTAGAAACCAGTACAGAACTTTTTTGAAAAAATCATTTACTGGGCCAAAGCTTTCAGATATGAATAAATAATTAAAAAAAAAAAAGAAGTTTAGCAGGAACAATAACATGACAATACATTTCTTTTAAGTAGAAACATGCAAGAATAATGACCAGAAATTACATAGCAATCAAGGCTCTCAGAAGTAATGACACAAAGCTTTATTTCTTGTGAATGATCAATCAAAGTGAAAACAAAATCTTTAATTAGTGTTCTTATAAACTAGCATCAACCTCACAATACCAGCCAATATAATTAACTGGTGCCAATTTGGCTTATTGGAATATACCAGTGCATTGCGGTGATCCCAATTATTTTCCTAAATTCCAATTTGCAACTTTTCAGACTCCATGGATCCTCCAAATAGGACCAATTAATTACGGATTTAGTAAAAAATATTTATCATCAAAAACCTTTGACTGAAAAAAACAAGTCATAACTGAGTGAGTAAGAAACATGGTGAAAACCAGAAGTCTTTGTTAAAATGTCTTAACTGCACAAAAAAATACCACTTACTATTTATCATTCACTCCTTTTTCAAAGCTATCACTGCATGTTGCTTAGTATTCTCATATCCACCATACTCTCACTCTACATTCCCTGATATCTTACATAATTTCAAAACATAATTCATCTCTTTCCACCAATAACAATCTGACATTTCCTTTTGACAAAGTGCACAAGAAGTACATGAAACATTGGGGAAGTCCATGTAAAATGTGTTCATTCACATAAAATTAAAAATATAATCAACATAAAGAGAAAAATAATAATAATTATTATTATTATTTTATATTGCACTCTAAATTCAAAACAATGGAGTTGACAGAGCGAGGAAAAAAGCAATTTGCATATCCCTAAGGACCCGTTGGCCACATTAACAACTAGCAATGTACGCTACATATCCAATAATTAACACTTTTGTACTCCAGTAAAACAAAAACAGCGTGAATTATAAGTTGTTCATTCACAGGTTAATATTGAGTTTCCTAATGCTGTATGAAATTATCCAGGGATAGCACATTATTAGCCCCAAATAGGCTCACATTATTGGTGATCAAGGTGTTTAGTCTGGTGTTTAGATTAGTGTTTACACTAGCGCTTAGATTTTTAAGGTTGTTTATGTCAGGTTTAGAAAAGCTTGATTAACACTACATGTTCCCTCTCCTTATATTTGCTTGATGCATTTTTTTAAGAGATCAGTGTGTGCGGTCATGCATAACCTGCGCAACTTGTGTGTGTGTAGCATTAATATATTTTTCCTTCATAAAGTTTGCCTATGCCATACAATAAACCCCAAATGTTTGACCAACAATTATCCTTGCAGTTTTCTATTTCTTTCCTGTTACTTTACTTATCTTGCTTGGTTCTGGCACCATGTGGATACAAACAAAACATTATTTTTTATACTTAATAATAAATATGAAATCAATTTCCACATGTTATTTTAATATGAAGCCAGCAAATGAGTCTCAAGGGTTACTCTGTTTATATTATTATTATTATTATTTCACCAAGAATATGAGTTTCATAAAATATATATTGAAAAAAAGTACAGTATTCATTTCATACTTGAAAGTATTTTGAAGTTCGACCAAGCAAACTACAGTATTATCAACCCAACTTTTTCATTATTTCCACTTAAAGGGAGTTGTGGATTGTTGGATTGTGGTTTGGGATATCAACCTTAAGGTTGGGGGGATCCTTAAAACTCATAATGGGAATTGGTTATGTTGGCCGGACAAGACACTGTATGATTAATGCAAAATCATAGGGGGAGGAAGTGTTTTTAAAAAAGGTCCCAATGATAATGTGAGAAATAAAGGACAAGGAAAGGCAGTAAAGATTATTCAAAATAGTGTCACTATACTCATTTTACTATTTTCTGTGTATTTTAGGCTCTAAAATCTCTGGTTAGCCTAGAGTAAGGCTAGAATGATAGTGTGTATCACTTGTATAGGTTGAATTAAAGACTCACTGTGCCTAATTTGACCCAACACACAGGGCTAACTTGGTTTGAGAACTCAAAATGGGGGCTTGTACTATAAATCATTAACAAACCATTCCGAATATTCAATTTTCCAAGGAATTCAGCAAAATACAACATCTGTGATGTACTTTACAGCAGAAACTATTATTTATAAATAAATAAATAAGAAGCCATGTGCCTCCTTAATACTGTATACTGAACGTTGTTCACTGCATCTGTTTAAAATATACCAACTATAATAGGTGTTGGTCTCCGATTGTGTTGAAAGTTAACTTTCGACACGACTGAAATACACAGCATCAGACAATGCAAATACCAGTAATACAAAAAAAATAATAATTTGAAAAACAAATTAACATTAATATTGATTAATCATCAAAAAACTGTAAATGACTGCAATAAAGCTATAAAGTAGAAAATAAATGACTAGTATGACATCTGTATTGATGGATGGCTTATCATCTATTAGATATAAAATGTCCTGAAGACTTTCCAATTTTGTTTCATTAATCAAATGGATCTCGTTCTTGAAGCACAGTTTCAGAAGCACAGAAGTACAAATCACCCTTTTTATCGGTATTATTAAGAAACCAACAACCTTTGAATTATTTTAAAATCCATGTTAATGACACTTTTGATTTTAAGACATTTTCGCACACCTCCTTTATTCTGAACCTCTGACATTATAAATATATGTAAAAGTTATGCATTAAAAAAATTGAATATTAGTCAACGATAAAAGGTCATAGCCTCATCTCTGTCACACTTCCTCATTGTTAGTCAGCACTGTGTTATTTTTTTCCCACCCTCTACCACCATGAAATTTCCTTAAGTATAAGAATCATTATTTTTAACAAAACTAATAAATAAAAGTTATTTCCAATTCGAATCTGAAATGTTTATATCGCTGACTACACTTTGCTATTTTGAGCTATGTACCTCACTAATCCGTAGTCAAATAGGGTCATGCTGAAGCCTACATACAGCGGCCCTGTTAAATCACACCAAACGAACCAATTTAGCACATTAAAGCTACGACAACAGGCCTAAAATAACCCTTGTTATTGATTAAAATCAGATTTCACACATGCTTATAATTATTCATTTGAAAAATATATTCTAATTATGTCCATACCAGACACAAGAACATATATTTGATGGCTTACTTGTTGAATTAACAGAAGCTAAAATTAAAGCAAGTCTGGTTAGGCTTTATGGAAGTAGGCCTGGAGATATGTTTTCTGATGCCTACCATATTTTACCAATGGATAAACATCACAAAATCCAAAAAGAAAGATTCATAGTGAATTCATATTAATATTATGCATATTATTTTCATGTTCATTATGAATAAATTCATTTATAATACACCTAGATTCATAAATATAATACAAAATGAAATTTGTATTGAATTTATGAAACTTTAACATGTGTCAAAATCAATGAATGTTTAAAGATTTTCTTTGCAAAATACTGAGGTACTAAAGCTCCAAAGTATCTTATTACACAAATCAATCGTGATGTTGGTAGTCTATGAGTGAGATACTTACCTGGATAACCGACTAATTGCCATTGTTCCGCTGCTGTGTTGAAGCCGGTAGCGGCTGCTGTGTTGAAGCCGTCTCTGTAGGTAAGTCTTCTGGTTTCTGATCACGCCCGCCTCCTCTTTACGCTGCTAATCTGGCAATTAGTCGGTTATCCAGGTAAGTATTCACGAAATAGACTACAATAATTTAATTATTTCTTAATTAGTTGATGTAGAGATTAGTCTACATAATCAAAATACTCTTCAGAAAAAAGTAAATAGGGTTTGATTAGAGCATTGTATAATACCCGATTTACATGAGAAGAAAATTGTACACTTTCTCTGCTTGGGCAGTTTTAGCATGCGCCCCCTACTGAACTGTGTGAATGCCTGTGACAGATTACCATGCATCCTATGTAATATTATAAGAAAATCAGACATCGTAAAGGCCTGTTGATACTCCCAAGATATTATTAAATATTTGTGAAAAGCCTATGTCCCCATCAAGATTCGAACCTAAGACCTTCCAATTACTGTTCAAAAATTTTACCAAGTGAGCTATGAGGCCAAGTGGTATACACCCTTACATTTTCCCATTAAGACACGTTTTATTTTTCAAGGTATTGCATAATACGCAATGCATAATATTAAATCACATGGAAGTAACTTTGGAGTTGGACCATACATATATACTATATATTCCAGAGATATTTAGCAAGGATCTATGTATATGCTCATGGGCATGGCTTATATTCACCAGTGGCTGATCCAGGAATATGAAATAGAGGGCACCCAGTGAGGGAATTACAGATGAAGAATGTATATTACCTCTATTTTCCCTCCCCATCCCCCCACCCCCTGGTTGGGACTGAAGTTAAATATTGTATGGCTATGGCACCTCTTGATGGCTAAAAATGGCATTCTCATATTTCAATTTTAATATAATTTTCTCTTTTTATTTCCCTCAATTTGTTTTTATTTTCAAAAATTTAGGAATTTAGGACATAGAAATTATACCAATTATAGTTTGTATTCGCTTAAGGGAAGATTAATATCCTGGGGAGAAATATCATGTGAAGACTCTGTAACAATAAGTACACGTCCCACATATTATTTTATCTCTTGTGAACTGGGTATGCACAATTCAAGATTTAGGAATATGGTAATTTTCAAGATTTCATGGCAAGATTGTATTCAAGTGGGTCATGCATCTTCACTCGTAATGTCATACAGAGGATATTTTCACACCTATATCTAGAAAGTACTGGCATATTACCATAATTGACGGTCTATAAAACAAGGCAAAAATCATATTATGAAGATCTACAATGAGGGATTTACTCTATTATTATATAATATTAATAAATATATGATATTAATATTGTATGATCTACCCATACAGCATCGAGAATTCCTATTAAATTGTAAATGATGAAAAACTAATCATCAAAACTAATAAATTTAATGAGAAGTGATGAAATAAGATATGGAACTGGAAATTTGTTTTCACAATACAGAATACATAAAATATTTAAAACGAAAGAGACAGTACATAAAAACTACATCAAATAAAGAGCAATTGATGAGAGTTTAAAATGTCCAGATAAGACGTCTTCAATTTTTAGGTCAATTTGAATTTGCAATTTTGTTTCCGTATGTAGATTAACAGCAAACTCGAACAAAACTTTGTATACATTTCTTGTTTTATGTAATAAAGATATTTTGTATCTTGTTTATAACAGGTCTACACTTGAAAGTGTACGTTGCATACAGTTTGTAAGACTCACACACACACAACCAGTGATGGATCTTGGATACACATTCATGGGGGGCTGAACTGGCTGACAAATGGTCTAGCAATTAATGATGAGACCAGCCTGGTCTAGGGGCAAAGCCATAATGGGATTCATAAAAAAACTGGCAAATTTTTTGTTCTTTTAATACCCCATTTAGACTAGCATCTCATTGTGATTGCTTGTAGCAATTGTGACACCTAATCGCAAAGTAAAATCGTGTGTGAAACCTCACCAATAGTAGCTGATAAGTAACCGATATCGCAATTGTTACCTGTTGCAATTGGGTGCTACGATCTTTACTACTCCCGATTACCACGGAATTTGATCGCAACAAATTCCACAGACACTGGCTGAGGTCAGTCAATATAGGCCTAGTAACCGAATGCCTAGGCCCTAGAATGTAAAGTTTGTTTGTTTTGGTCTGAATGTGCTCGTTGATTGTGATCAGAAGTAATCAGATTTGGATAACCACCGATTACATCGCAACTAATCGCAACAGAGTGTAGTCTGAATAGGGTATTAGCCATTCAAGGACATATTAAAACAATATTTTTAATATTTTCTAAAAGATAAATTAACATTTGACTGATGGGGTTTGGCTTGTCCAACAGGGCTAAATCTCTTTCCCTTCTAATGGTTTTAAATTTGTTAAACACAAAATCTTTAAGTCTCTATGCACTGTAAAAACAAGTGTAGAGATGTATGGAAATCTGAAAGACAAAAGCAACACTATTGCGCAGCTCTCACACACACATACTAAATATGAGCAAAGATACATGATAGAACTCGCCACATATAAAATCACCGAAATGCATTGTCGTTAAATGGATATATAATATATATGGATATATATATATATATATAAGTTTGTTTTTCCCCAGCTGTATGTGGCACCCAATTACGAGGTGCTGCATATGGCAGGGATACACGAACTTACGTAAATTGCGGTAAATTGTCATCTAATTTTTTTTTGCCAGGAAAGAGAAGGGCGCTGCGTACATATTTCCGCTTCACTTTTGCTATGCGAGAGTTCTATCATGTTTCTAGTATCTTTGATATTAGCTATTAATACTACCTCTCATCTGTATTGAAAGTGGATCTGTATGTCTGTAATGATACACTTTTATTACTTCTTTTTCTTACCTTGAATGTAATGATCTTGTTTTATGATTTGTCGCTATTCTCTGAATATCGGTTTGTTTTTTTTAGTCGACGGCTCTTGCGATATAAAAGGACATAAATGCCACCAAGCATTGTAACTTGTATAAAGTATTAATTTTGTTGAGATCTCCTAAAATCTAAGGCACTCATAAAAACACTAAAATTGACATGTTGATGAAAAGGACAAGAAAATGAAATTTTCCACACTATGGAAAGAATAAGAGTACAATATCAACATCTTGATAACTTTAACATTAAATCATTAATAATTAATACTGATGTTCTTTTATGAACAAAATATAAGGAACTGGAGTAGAACAAACTATCACATGAAATAGATGTGACTGAAAAAATATTCTTTACACTTGCCAATTATTCTATACACTCGCCCACTTTGTTCTTACTGTATATATGACCATACTTTATCCTATTTGTACATTCACATGATGAAGACCACTGTGTGGTCAAAAGCTTGTGGAAAAATAAATTTGTTAGTCTGAAAAGTGCTGTTTGTATTTCATTTACTGTCGCCAATTATTGAAACTGGGTAATATTCTAAAAATTGAAACCTTGTTTTTTTAATTATGTAAAAAAAACATAGGAATGTGACAGGATTTGAGGCCAGGACTACGAGGCAGGCATCTCTACCATGGAATATTTTACATACTGCACTTGTCCTAGTAATTCATTTTAATACACATACTTTTTGTATTTGCTGAGTGTTGTGAACTTTCATTGGAATGGAAGTTTCTGCAGCATATTCTTTGAATCAAGTAATTGTTAGCTTTACTCATCTTGGTTTTTTAAATTTGTTTTTATAAGATTCTAGATCAAGAGAGGCAGCTGCGGAGGGAATAATTCTTCAACAAACACAGCCGACAAAAAAAATAATGTTTGCAAGTAAAGCCCTGGCCATAAGACTATCAAATTTTATGTGAGAAAAATATATGACATGCCCAAAGATGGTTATGATGACATGACAACATGACCGTACCGTATATACAACAGTTTTTTGTCAAAGAATATGAATGTGGATAGACCTTAAGATTTCCATTTAGATTTGGTTGGACATGTTTTAAGGCTACAAAGTACCGTATGCAGAAATGTGACACTACCTGTACATTGAATAACTCTCATAAAAACATTAGCAAAGTTAAATAAATCTGACAACTGTACTCAACTGAGTTCCTACAAACCATACAGTTATTTTCATGTATTTACAAATATGACAATACTATACATGAAGTAGCTTACAAAATTAAACATGGCTTAAGTAAATAGTGTGACTTTAAACGATAGAACATCAGAAACTGTGCTGAATACAAGTTCAATGTACTTACTTGGATTCTTAATGTATTGTATATATTTTTATGTATTGTTTTTCTTTCGAGGGCCTCTTCAAGTCAGCTGTACTACTGTAGTGCAGCTGTTAGAGCTACCCTCGTGAAATAAAGTTGAAATAAAATAAATAAAAAATACAGTATTAAAGTTAATTTTAGCAATAATTTATTAATCATTTTTCAAATTGAAATATATTACATAAGAATTCTTGTTTATTTAATTGTAAAATCTAAATAGACATAAATTTCAAACACAACTACATTCCTCAGTCTTGAAAATTTAAGGTACTTTGAAGTTTGTGGTAAAAAATCGGAAAAAATTTTTCATTTAAAACAATCAATTAAGTTATTAACTTCCAAAGGAAACATAAATCGAAACCATTTAGTTCTGGCTGATTTTAGCAGCTGTTTTTTCCAAAAAAAATCCTTCAATTGATTACCATATAATTACTGTAAGTATCTACAGGTATGAAAAAAATAAAACAGTAGTTTCTCAGGTATAAAGCCCACCTCATGTATGTGCCCACTCCCTTCTGAACATTTATTTTTAGGCACAAGCATTTTCCCTGGGCAAATGCTGAGGGTATATGTTGAATGGGTACTTCAGTTTTTTTAGAAAAAAAAAATCGAGGATTGGCTTTCAATTAGGTATTAAGTACCGCACTCGTAGGAATCCTTAAAATATTTTTTTGCACTTTTTGAGGGGCGCTTAATTAAACGAGGCGCTTATTCAAATGGGGAGCTTACGAAAGCAGAGTGGAAATTGAGGGGGCACTTGAAAATAGATGAAAATCGAGGGGTTCTTATGAGAAATTATAAAATTCAAGAGGCACTTTTTGAATGAAAAACGATTACGGTATATAAGGACATCGGGAAACTGCAAATTACGAAGTGGTGCGGCAAAGATAATCGTCCAGAGAGCATGACTCGTCATGACAAGAATGTTGTGAGTATTTACATAACACCATAATAGCAGATAAAATTAGCGGTGGTGGTTTAGCTTGCATGATCATTGCAGGTTTTCTTGAAAACTCAGATGAGGATGTGTTAAAGGTGCAAACTGTCAGAAAAGGAGTAGGACTAGGCCTAGACAAATGTAAGAAGATGAAAGTTGGAAATATACTGTCTGTCCAGAAAGCTCTCATCTGTCCAAGAGAAATATCCTCATTTTGATATTGACCTAAAAGCTTTGTCTACACTATCAAATTTTATGTGACAATGTCAAAATGTGATGTGCCCATAAAGGCCTATGCGTATGATAACGTCATATCACATTCTATTAAAAATTGTATCAAAAAAAGTTGAACGTGTTCAACTCTTATTTTCCATCACAATTTATGTGACGCTTTTTTGATAAAATTAGATATTGTAGACAAAGCTTTAGGAAAATGTGATTCCACTCCGCAGCTCAAATCCAAATTCCACAGTCCCAGAATTGATTGGATTATTGAGTGCTAAAAAAAAATCACATGATATTAGTGAGGGGGCACTTATTCCAATTAGAAGGGGGAACTTATCCAAATTTGCACCTTAGGAGGGGCACTTATTGGAGAGGGGCGCTTATTCAAACGGGGCACTTATTCGCGTACAGTATCATTATGCAGTATGGAAAATTTGCCTTTTGATTGGCCAAGTTTGTTTTGTATGAACAGAGAATTCTCCTGGTATAAGCCCATTTCCAAAGTTGGCCCAATTAATGTTCAAGAGGGATAAGGAAACACTATAGGAAAAGCATCATTTGTGTTTCTATTAGGAAATGCTTATACTGTATATTTAATTGTTTATTTTACATTTACAAAAATTTGGATTAAACCTGGAGGCTAGATAGCCACATAGTCATATGGGTAGTAGTTATAGCCACCCCATAGATAGTATAATAGATAATGAGAGACATCAAACCTTTTAGAAGAAATTTATTTATTGAAAGTGATGAATCTCTAATCTCATTTATACCATGACAAATAATAGATATAAAAGCATAGCTAAATAAAAAAAAATTTTTTAAGAAATCTGACTTTGATAAAATGGTTGGCTGTTTTTTTTTTTTTTTTTAAATTATTGTAGCCACTGGCGACATTGAGATTTAACGGTTCAATCTGTTCCGTGTGAATTCTATTTAGGTGTTTCCAGAAGCGACAGTGACAAAAGAGGTGTTTCCTACATTTACTCTCAAAATTTTTGCATTTTCTCTAATAAGTTTCAGAAACAATTATCAAAGGTGACAATATTAACCACTGGTACATCTATTTTTTTTTTGCTTCTAATCTATCTAACTTATTTAATTTTGATAAAAGTACAGATTTTAAGTCATTTGATATCAAATTTACCACAAGTCTACTAGAAATTGACACAGTCTAAAGGCCAATTTAGCGTTGTGAACACAGCCCACGTGAGTTATCGTCTGGGAGTCTTTAGGTCATCGTGAGAATATTACCTTTTTTTTGCAATCACAATGTTTGCATGTTTTGACTCATTGTATTATTAATGGTCTCCCTGAAGTCAGATAACAAATGGGTATCTTGGCCCTCCCTACAGCAAAGTAGTAAGATGCATTAATACATTGCATTAGAAACCTCATTAAACTATATCCATCTGAAGTGGTTTTCTCCTAACTTGGGACCTTTGCTTCCTTTTACCCTTACAAACATACCAAAGCAAACAACTTTTAGCATATGCTATGAGTTATTACGTAGTCCCTGTTGAATGTTGAATTTTAACCTAAATTTTAACTTTAAACCCTTGACTATTAGGTTAGCTTTTGTTTGTATATTTATTTATTTTTAGGTTAGTTCCTTTCCCCTTAGATTTTGTCTCAATTAAAACTTTAGTTCGATGGGCCTCCTATTTACAAGCTCCCTGGAGGAATTTCTTGGAGGTCCATTTCATCTTTTTATTATCCTTGAATTTGGTATCATTGTTAAGGAAATTTTTGGATGAATAAAGAATTTGATTGATTTATTTACATTCTAATATTTGATTTATAGAATAGAAAGTTAAATTCCACTAAACATTAAAGCATATGAAAGTGACAGATATTCTAAAACGTTATCAAAGACTTCCTAAAAAATGTTCATAATAAGCTTCAGGAAATATGTAATAACAGTCTAGACATATTGTCTATCAAAGTTATGTGATCAAGTCTTTGTGACATTCTTTTGAATGTTTCTACATAGGTTATGTTATTTATCATTACTTTCATTGTACAGGTTCAACAAATAGTTGCTGGCTTGCTTGCTCTCCTAATGCAGAGTGAGAGATAATCAGATAATAGATAGATCACCTCCATTCAAACAGCACTCAGTGAAGGATGGTCTGTAAGATGGCAACTTAGGCGAGACAATTATTATAACTTGCAGTTGCGGATTCAAGGGGGGGGGGGAGCGCGGGCCAACTAAAATCAAATTAGTCAAATAATAAATTCTAAATTTCAAGAACAGAAGTAAACTTATGACGTTAAAAAAAATCCCAGAGCAGGTGAAATCGAATAATTAAAAAAAATAAAGTCCTTGAGAAGATCAGTTGCATCCTATTATTAGAGGCTTTAGTAATCTTACTCTTCACAATACATTTAAAACCTTTACAAAACAATGTAATGAATACCAAACTGCATTAATCCCGAATATTACAAATCTACTTATTTAGTACTCAGAATGAAAAAAAGCAAACTATGTGATGGATTGTTATTTTGTGGTCCGTGTGATATGCCGACGGTGCGATGAAATTAATGTTTTACCAATTTTGCACTGAACTGCAAAAGCGTAACCGAAATTATTTGGTAGAACAAAAAAATCCCAAAGGTATCACTAAATCGTATCACAACAATGGTAATCGTAATATTCTAATATATAAAAAGTAATGTAAGAAAACTAAAGCTATCAAACTGGTAATAATAGTGGCGAGGATTTTATCGATTGTGGCAACGCTATTGAAGCAGATAAATAAAATTGCTCTCTCATTTTGTATTGTAGCGGTCTTTGTTTCCTTGGTTACTAAAGTCCATGATATGATAAGTGTTTGTTTCCAAATCAATAAATTTGCATACATCTAGCATTTATTATACATAATAATAAATGTCTGGTCTGAAATTTTTCTTTGATGTCAAATATGTGCATTGTAAATATTAATTTCTTGTAAATGTAACACTGTAAACACGTAATTACAATTATGCAATTTTAAAGTCAAAATAATAAATTCTTGGAAAGCCTACTATACTGTAGATCAATACTTAAATGCACGCTTCTTCAAAACTAATATATCACTAACAAAAATGCAAGTTTTTCTAAACTACTTTTGAATGCTACTGTAGCTATTCAATAAGCCGAAAATGAACCAAGTAGAGTACACGTTAGTTTATATGGTAAAAAACCTAAATGCATCCCCGAGTTCAACCTTCTCGTCCTCTGGATAGTAGACACGATGAATGTACGCTTCATCTAACAGTTCTATGACATTTAGCAGAATTTTTTGCCGCAGTGCGGTAGGAAAGGTCTCAATCGGGGTCATAAGAAAAACGAAGTATAGCTTCAACTTTCAACTTCAAACTACATCTGCGCTCTTCATGATTCCCAATCATGTTCAGAGTGCAGAAGAGGAAACTAAATGACGGTGGAAAATGTGGATAACGATGATGTATTGCAGGTCGAGAGTTTGATAATGAGTTGTGGAAAAAGAATAGTGACGAGGATGTTGATCGTTTGGACAAGAGAGATTTCAGATGGAAGTTGAGGAAGTAGATTTTGAATGATTTGATACTCCTCTAAAGTTTCATGATGAGATGCTTGATAATGATGATACTCTTAAATAATTTGACAGTTGTGTAACATTTCATAGATGATTATGACAATCATAGGCAATAACTAAGGCAAAGATGATTATAATGATGTGATGATGATTATAATGATGTGATGATCACAATGATGATGATGATGATTAAAGAGATTATTACGATAATAATGATGCTAATGATGATTATAATACTTATTATGATAATACTGATGGAAATAAACAGTTATAATGAATAACAATAGAATTTTATGTTTGAAAGTCTATACTAAAATGGCTATAAAATATAGCTACTATATAATTTTTGTTTTCAATTTACTTTTTAGCCTTTCTTATAGTTGCCTGAAATTTATAGATAATTGGGAACCTGATATGGTAATTTGTCAGTTCTCCTTAATAGTAATTAATGCTGTTCGTACATTTGATTACATTAATAAGTCCCTTAGGAGGATATCAAGTATAGAATATATGATTTCCAGATTGATTAAAATTCCAATGAATCTACAGTGAATATGCAGGTACAGGAAATTTACATGACATAATGGGTTTGGTTTGTTTGGACTGGGTTTTTAAGCTTACACATATAAAAACATTGGTAGATAATGAAACAAACGAATATTAATGCAGAAACTAAAAATTGTCTGAGTAATATACATTGGTGATCTACAAATACTGACATAGGCTGATAAGAGCATAAAGGGTTAAGTGGAAGAAGGGGAGGTTTTAGATTTAAATTTATAAATAACAATAGAAATACAACCTTTTATATAAATATTGTAACAATGCTAATTTGCATTCTAAATGGTGTTTCTACACTGAAATGTCTTAAAATTCTTTGCTTGTACGTCAACCCGATGACTCCGCGAAGACTACTGTAGACACTGTGTCGCCTCTTGATGTATACACATCGTTGGCCATTTGGAGACAGGTTACAAGCTCCCATAGCTTCTTTCTGTACTGAAGACGTATCAACAAATACGAACATCGTTACAACTAAATTAGAGGTCATAATGGCGGCCAGAACCGCATTACTCTTGGGAGTGAGCTTTTAAATTTATTGCTAACGATTTGACTTTTCGTGATACATAGTTTTTATTTTTTCTTTTTAAATTGGTAGATTCCTAGAACAGTTTATATTTTAACAGTGTTGTAAAAAGCCAGCAACAGATGTGTACTGTAATATACACTTTGAGAAATTAAACACACTCGAAGCTGAACTGATGCTGCGGCCTACAAGAAACGTTAACTAGTGAAATTAATTCAACACAATGACAGAAAGCTAACTACAACCCTGAATGTCTTTACTTTATATGATTTATTCGGATCACTGCTTGCCTCCGGCTAGAAGCCATGTGCGGTTATGTCGCAAACAATAAAGCTACTGGATCAAAATATTTAACGTAAAAGTGCAAGGGTGCTTTGATACGCACCTATTTGTAAGAAGCTGTCCATTAAACAAACATAATACCTATCTAATAGGAGATATAGTGCACACAGGATGCTGTTAAATATTATTTTGAGGATAAGAGAGAGGTAAATTTGCAATGATGAGAAAATCAAGGATAATATTATTTACCACTTTAACTGATGAAAAACTGGAGTTCAAAGCCAGATTTACTTGTTTTTAGACAACATTGGTTTGTTGTTTTAATTCTTGTTGTGTTTGTTTATATTCTTTTCTTTCAATTTAGGAATAATTTTGTTGTTGAAGGTTCCAGTCAAGCTACCTAAGATAAAATGAATGTATGGAATTTTTTTTGTGTGATAAATATGTATTTCTAGAAATAATTTACTTGAGGTTTCAAAGGCACAATCATATTGCCTTTATACATTTTTTACTCTTTAACTCTCATCAATATTGATATTGTATTTAAAATGTGTCAAATAATAAATCTGAATTTGAAGGTGTTCCATCTAATGACAAAAAAAAAATATAAAGTGAAGCAATTAAAGGTCATTTGGCCATTAAGGACCAACCTAATGTATTTTTATTATTAATTTAACATCGTCTGAATACTATATATACTTCAAATAAAACAAAACAGTTTTGATAACAATTTTGAAAGATTTACAAAAGGTCTTAATTACACAATATACAGAAAAAAATTGGGACAAAAAAAGTATTTATATATTTGATAGCCATTAATATAAAGTTTCAATTATCATAAATCTTTTAATTAAATATTATATAGGGGCATGGTGCAAGAAACATGGCCCAGTGTCTTTTTTTTTAATACAGCATTTAATAAAAGGTATCCATCATATTTTATAGCCAAGTTTCTTTTCATGGAGGTGGCTTGAGTTGAGTTATAATTTGTTTTTGAGAAAAATGTATTTTTGTACACAGAGGAACTTGGATTGTTAGAAGGGTACCTTGCCCACTATGCCACAGTAAAATGCTTCTTGATGTACTATTGATGATCATCAAATAATTTATGAAAAACCTATGGTACAATCTACACACAAACTAATTTTGTTGAAAGACACGAAACACTTGCAAATTAGACACATAGAATAGGTAGAAGACAGGCCAAGCTAGTAATATCCAAAATGAGCTTTACATAATTTACTTACCTTTCAAAGTAGAATCATTAAGATGTGTTGTATATTTAATTTTCATGGTTTTTTTTTTCTTAAGAAATAATCTTAGATTGCCTATCTGTTTCAAAAAGTGCATTTGTTTCAGTGTGCATTTCATAAAGATTAGAATTCTATAGAATTCATAATACAAACTTGATCTAAATATGGATTTTAAATTAGATACAAGGAAGTGTTCAATAGATGCAGTAAGGAGTAACTGATATAATTATTCATTTATTGATAACTATTACAATATCTCAGTCTATCAAATTAGGAGAGACTTTATTTATACCTTGTTTAGCGAACCCGCCGACTGCAAATATTGATGATTTCAAATAAAAATAAAATTTTATTCTTAGCCAATTAGCGCACCTGCCGACAAGAAAAAGTGGAAATTTCAGAAAAAATAAAAGTTTTTCTTTATTTTTATTACGCTCTCTGCTGCCTTGAAATCTCCAAAGATAAAATATGTACATATTTTCCTAATTTTAAAAATTTAAAGCATTTAACCATCCAATTTTACATTCACCAATAAAATGTTATTTTTATTTTCTCCTCCGTCTGGATGCTTTTGTCAAAAGTATTTACTAATTAAGAAAACAATATTTATTTTTATTTTTATTCCACCCTCCTCCGATGATCTTTTAAAAAATAAGTACGCGAAACAAGGAATAAAAAAAAGTCTCACCTTACCTGTGCCAGTAATTGGCAGGTACCACCAATCAAAGCAGTCATGTTTTTTTAAAATGTCTATTGACTACAAAATCCTTTCAATGTTAGTAACAAAGTTAATTTAGAAAAAACTGAGTATACATTGATTAGGACAAAATTAGGACAGAAAAAAATGTACAATATACACGATATGAATATTTATTCACATTCATCATAGACCGTTTGATTTGACTATAAATTGCAAGATGACTTTAAGACATAACACTGCATCTTTAAGAAGCAGGTCAGTTGGTAACACGATCATTGATATCAAAATATTAAGCACAAAATTCCAGTTGTGTGAATTAAAATCATAAATTTATATAGAGGAAATAAATTCCTACATGTTTTGATTACTTTTAGGTGCCTAACAGTGCACTTGAGGCAGGTATGCAAGAGAAAGCTTAAAAAAGAAAGCAGTGAAATTCAAATATTGCCCATTTTTCTTTAGCGGCAAAACTATGAACCATTAATCTTCTACGTTCGCTGTGTAACTCCTTCTGTTTATTTATGCCATGGTTGAACAAGTAGTCCTATTAGTCTATATTCATATAATTAACAACTACAAAAACACCGCTTGAGGACTACCGTAATGATTACTTTCATTTCACAAGCTTTCAGTACTTTCATGGCTTCTGACATAAACATTTGTATTAGCGGAAGCGGTTGGCGTAACAGTAGTAGCTCAGCCTCTCAACATTGAGGTCGCGGACTCAAACCTCACTGCGCATGTTGTTTGTGTCCTTGGACAATGCACTTTACATTCGTCAATAATAATGTAAAGCGCATAGAGGCATTTTATTGCAATATGCATTATATAGATGTCCCATTATTATTATTATTATTATTATTATTATTATCATTATATATTTCTATTTATTTCATTTCAACAGATCAACAAAGTATAACTACTTCCTCTAAATGAAATGTTACTATTACCCTATAGCCATATATACATTTAATTCATAAAGACATCTAGTTTTCAGAATATACAGTACAGTAGGTTTCCCTCTAATTAAAGGCTCCTCCAATTAAAGACTACCTTCAATTAAAGACCACTTTTCTGTGGTCCCAAAGGAACAAATGTCTTTATTTTTATTCTAATTAGAGACCAAAGCTGCTGAAGACCATGGAAACCCAGAACCCAAAAGCGATCTTCAATTGGAGGGAGAACTGTTACTTAGTTCACTTAAACAGCAAGAATAGTGAAGTGACATTTAAGCTTACTGTAGGCCAAGAATCTTCAATTGGAGGGAGAACTGTTATTAGTTCACTTAAACAGCAAGAATAGTGAAGTGACATTTAAGAAGCCAAGAATCCTCTGGAACTCAAAAGCCGGGCAACACGCTGCACACTGATGGCCAGGCAACGCAATGCAAAACACACACACACAATGTTTAGTCTGCCATTAACAGTCAGCAGACGTTGTCAGGTCGTCAAGCTCTCGTAGAGATCAGGTATGGATTCGTTGGCTGATGGTTGTACGACCGTTATATGATGCAGTGTTCCGTCTTAAGCTCTTTCTCAAGATTAAAAGCAAATCCAATAGCTAAGCCTTCTAGTAACACAAGTTTATAGAGCATAAGATAGCTGCATCCTGTTAAATTAGCTTAGCTATCTAACCTACTTGGACAGATTGCAGGATCACACAGGAAAATTGAACTGAAAAATTAATCTAGAAGAGTGATCGCTTCCTATCAATATCACAAGTAAAAAGAATCAGTAACGTTGAAATAATTTATGGGAAATCTACGATACCATGTACACAAAACTAATTTCCTAAATTGACATGAAACACTTGCAAGTAAGACTCATAAAAACAGTATCGGTAGATGACTTTGGCCAATCTAGTAATTTATCGAAAATGAGCTATAAATAACACTGTATACAGTAAATCATCATATTTCAAAGTGGATCATTAAGATGTGTTTTAATATCAAATTTTCAGGTTTTTTTTTATAATGATCCTAGATTTCCTACCATATTCAAAAAGTGCATTCGATTCAGTGTGCATTTCATTAAAATTAGATTCCCCTATAGAATTCATAACAAATTTGATCTAAGAGTGATTGATGTAAATTGGATATATAGGAAGTGTTGAATAGATACAGTAAAGGAGTATTCCATTTACTATTGATAACTATCATAATATTAAGGTCTATCAAATAACCCCCCGGCAGTAGGAGCATTGCCTTAGCATGCAACACAGTTTTAGCTCTCCAGGGAGGATATCACATTATATTGTCAAGAGTAAATATTAACATTAATAATAGCATTAAAACTACATTTATAGCCAGAAAAAAACACTGCATTGTTGTATTACTTGTTTTTCCCATTCCAGAGTCTAGTACAATCCACTATAAATGTAAGATATTCTCTCATGCACCCCCTACCGCAAAATCCTGCATCCGCCCCAAATAACCATAGCCTCACTAATGTAAAAGTAATAAAAAAAAAAAGATTTAAATAAAATTAAAATATAGATTTATTATACATTTTAAAAATACATTTTATTCACTCATATAGAAATACAACACAAGTACCGGAAACCAAGGAAACAAAGCTTGTAAAAAGGTATTTAGGCCCATAAAAGAAAACTGTATTTTGTCCTTTTGTGTGCCTACATGATGGAATATGGTATGCTGATGATTGATGTGTTGCATAGGAATGGATTTGTGAATTCATGACAAAGTGTTGTGAAAGTGATATAGGAATACCCCCTCCGCTCACCGTTCTTAATTTGAAACATAATATCCCAATATTATAATCATATAAATCACTGATCCGAAGAAACTAAAGTTTCAAAAAAAGATAATGAAATGACCTGAGATTATGGAAAATCAGGCAATGAATATAGCAATTACAGAAATTAACCCAGAAAAACAGCTGATAAACTGCATTAAATATTCTTAAAGGACGTGCTATTATCAAAACAAGCACACAATACAACACAACTAGGCGGTTCAATCATCTCCTTCTTGAATTCACTTATGGTATTATTTCCAGAAATCCAATACACGTACGTTTATTGTACATAATCAAGTACGGATTTGTGGAGTAAATCTTACAATATACTGAGTATATCTGACTTGTACAATACACAAGGGGTATATACACAGTCGTGTACAACATGTGTGCAATCATGATTCGAGATAATTGTCACAATAAATCATTGATGAATGTTGTCAGAAGTGGAGAAAACAGGAAGATTAAATGTACAAAATATGAAAGTCTATGATATTGAAGAAGAAATAGGAATGTATGATTGTTCTCTTCATTGGAGTAGAAATGTGACTTGTATAAAAATGGCTTGTTTTCTATTCTTAGTGTTCTGAGTTGGATGCTACCAATGTCAGGATTTTCTGATGTATAACTTACAATTATACACTCATTAAAACTAAGCATTATATTTGGGTCTGTCGTCAGGCTTAAATGCCTGTTTATACTTCAACGATAACGATAACCATAAAAAAGCTAAAAAGCGATTATTCATATATAGAAAACAAAAGAAATAAGAGAAATTTTTACACTAGGAAGATTCGATAACGATTTATCGTGTATATGATAACAACATATTTTGACAAATCAAATCAGATGACATCATAATCATGGAAAAACATTAAAATCGTACTTGTAGCAACGATTTTATAGATTTATCAGCATAACTGATAAATCGTTTTTGAATCGTTCTAGTGTAAAAACTTCTCTTATTTCTTTAATTTCTATACAAACAATTGTTTTTTAGCATTTTTATCATTATCGCTGAAGTATAAACAGGCCTTAACACTGTGTTTTATAGGATTTTTATATCTTCAAATGATTTCATTAGGTTTTATACTGTATGTAGTTAACGGTTGTAGTACAGTATAGTGTACAGTAGTAGTATACAACAATACTTTTAAAGTTTTTGAAAGACAAGTAGTGATTTTTTTTTTTATTTTGTTGTATTTTATTTAATTTATTAAGCATTATTTTTACCTAAATAATGATTATGTGATACTTCAAAAAATACTAGAGAAAAGGTTTGACAGTTATTTGAAAATTGGTTACATTTCATATATATTGCCTTTACACTCATTATATTTAGCTAAACATGGTGTTTCAATAATTTTAAAATAAAAGAATATTATATAATATATAAAAATCTAAAATTAAATATGGAAAATATGTAACACTGGTTAGATACGGTTAGATGAGGGACAAACTGCGTCTTAGGAAGAATTGATTTTTATATTTATCCTAAAAGTAACACATACAACTTACAGGATATTGATCTGAAATATTTAAAAGAATTTAGATGAATTTCCCAGCGGAATAATTCCTGATCTTGACAAAGTTGATGCAATCCAATTACCGGTGGTGTTGTGCTCATTTTCCGAATACCAATTTTCTCTGTGACGCAAAAAACAGTAATCACGGAGAAGTATGGAATAAATCAGAGCTGAACATTTCATAAGCGAGTAGCACGTCGAGTAGCGTTTGGGAGACGATATTCCTGAAAAAAATGGATTATTAGGCCTATAAAAGGATATTCATACCAGCAGAAATGCTTGGCGACAGCAATGAGATTTTGGAAATTGGGGATCATCACCTAAGAGCTGCATTTACACTCCTCATGATTAGCACTTAATGTTCCTTGAGATGGTTTTAATGACCCAGTTGATGGAACTCTGGATTAAGAGTTTGATGACATTAATATAAAGTTTTCAGGCATATCTTGAAAATATAAATGTTTGAGTTTAATGTTGTTAAAAGTTCAGATGTCAGTAAGAATTAGTATTGTTCGGATAACATGCTGAGCTTTTAATTGTTTTTTATTACCGTGGATACACAAGCCGTGAGAATTATATATCGGATCAATATGTATGACTAGGCTTTAGTGAACATAACCAACTTTGTGGTTTTTACACCTTAAGAACAGAGGCTAAGTCTTACAAGTGTCTTAAAAGGATATGAATTTCAGTATTAGGGTGTGTTTACACTGAAAATTGAGATAGAAATGGTTCCCTGATCATCGGTTGATTATATTAGATTACTGGGATTAGAACTGTGTCGCATTTTGACTAGATATGAAACTGTATACCTGGCCGAAACTTGTGACGTAAAAATTACCCAGAATACAATTTAGAATGACAGAAATGACATAAAAGCTTTAACAACAATATTTTTGTGCGATTTCCAAGATACAAACAATGAAAAATAAAAAGAACACAAAGAACATTTTTTCTTTTGTTCAAAGAAAGGTTTGTTGGCGTTCCCGGCAAGTATTGATTTTGAGTCAAGGAACTATTATTTGGGACACGTTGGTTTTTTTTGTGGGCCCCCATTTCTACTGTCACAAAGAACTGTTCTTAGGAACAGTTCTTCTCGTTAGTACAAACACTCAGAAATAAAAGGATAAAAAGATAATATTTTATTATAAAAATAAATTACAAATAGGCCCTACAGTATATGGTAATCAAAATAATTAAAATAACACAGACATTACTATATTAGTAAAATAATGTTAAAATGTGCTTTGACAAAATAAACAGAAAACCCCCTTAAGATTAAGTACTATAGAGTATTAAGTCTTTTCTTGGAAATGATTACATTTGGTGTGAAGTTTTAATGTCCATAGGGAGACAATTTCACACATACAAAATGTTAATAACTAAAGTAGATACACTGACAAAACATTTAGAGTTACGGTATCAAAATAAACCATGTACGTTATGAAAAGAGAAAATAATAATTAAATGATTAATTTTAAACACTTTCTGATAGGATAAAAGATTCTGGAAAAATAATAAGAATAAACATACTGTAAATACAAAGTTTAAAAACAGAAAAAGATATAAATATTAACATGATGATGATGATAATGACACGGAGTAACCAGAATTTCTGATTCAAAGTACAAAAAATGTTTTACCTTTCAGATTTAATTGCTGATGTATAAAAAATTTGTTTAGAAGTTCAATACGCACTATTAAAACATTTTAACTCCCAAGCGATGATTTTCCATGTGTAGTTAAGAGCTCACTGCGATGGTACAATTATCAGTCTTGTGTGTATGCCTGCACTATGCACTAACCATGTGTACCATATGTCCCATGTGAACACTCACTAAGCCGGTTAAGCTTATGATCCTACTCGTATGATGTCAATACACTGTATATGCTGCAGTGTGATTTAATTAGTAATGAAATATCGGTGTTCTAAATGGCCTTTGTTGTTATAATTATGCGAGTGTAAGACTAATCCAGGCTGGGAACCACCGATAAACAATGCCATGTGTACTGCAATTGTTGGAAAGCTTAAGAAGATTTAACAGTCTAATGTCGAAATCTTTCTGATCATGTTTAGCGATACCGGTAATCAATTACCTTTCAAATCATTGCACATGATATGACAAAGACAAACAGATCGAGTGTCCTGTCAGAAATGTGAAAGCTTTGGTAGAATCCTATCAATTATTCAGCGTTCAGTGAAACAATACTTGATTTGATTATGTATTATTAGCATTTGTGGAACTTAGCACAAATTTGTCAGACCTTCTATTGTTTAGACTTGGTAGTTTATTCATATTATTACCTATTAAATAAATGACTCAAAGAGCAAATGTAATTAAAGGTATTGTCTACTTTTTGCTTATTAATTTTACAAATAAATAAATCAGATTATCAATGAGTTATCATACTTCCAGTTTTTATTTATGTACTGTATTACAGAACAGCACATCCATCTGGATGATAGTGGCTCTGTCACTTTTGTTATTCCTTGGCACTAATTTTGGTGTTCTTGTTATTTTTTCTTCTTTTGTAATGTACTCTTATATTTTTTTAATTGCCAAGGAGAATAAAATAAAAATTAATACACAAAAGTATCTATACACTCAATAGTGCATACAGTAAGTATACCAAATATTCAGGGTTGCAAACAAACTATAATGGAATTATAGAATTAAATTCACAAATTGAAAAATATTCATTTTGTAGTCTGCTCAGAGAATGTAATCTGTCAGATTCAATCAATTCTCATCCTCCACTTTCAGCTTTGACAATTCCAGATGAATCTTTACAAATGGATTTTAAATATTTAATAATTTGACCATAATTAAAATACAGTAGAATTAACATTTATAATAGGAATCTAAACTTATTACACTTAAATTATTAAGACAAATATTAATAATAATACAAGACATACTTTATTAGCTTCCAAGAAAATAATTATAACAATACAAATTAAAACAAATTTATAATGCACTTTGTTCAAAAAAATTATCAAAGGCTTCACTTATATAATTCATTTATATATTATACATATATTATTGTACATATTATATTATATTATATATTTATACATATCCTTTTCTTTGCAATTTCATAGCAGGTTGATTTATTTAAACATAAAAAAGAAGTAAAATGGAGAATAAACAAAACCGAAATATTGAAAGACCCACTAATCCAGGAAAACAAATTTCATCTTTCATTTTATTTATTATTTCCAGGCAACATATAAAAAATGAACACAAAACAAGCCTGAGATTATCTAAAAGTAAACTTAATTACTATTGAGAGGCTTTTCTCAACAAAAAAAAAAAACCATGTCAACACTCACATTTAAAAATGACTATATATATTGTCATCATCAGAAAATTATGCAAAAAAATCATCATAATAATTAATCAATTTTTTAATTTTACAATTAATCCTTAAAATTTACAGGTGACGTTGCATAATACTGCCAGTGCAATACTAATTTATATTCATAGGATGTTTGTAGTTTCAACTACTGTTTCAACTACTGCAACATTTGCTACATTTCAAATTTATTTTGTCAATAAAATGATGCTGTCATTAAGCTCATGACAAAAAGTATCATCGATCTCAATTAAACATTTCAACATATTTAAACTTATATTATTTGAACACTATTAATCATAATATTAACCTTAATAATCCTGACACCTTATCATAGCTAAATAAACAGTCCGTGCTAGGGTTACAGCAGTGGCAGCAGCAGGGCAGGAAGGTTAAAACCTACTGTCAAACAGGCCAAGACCCTCTCCCATCCGCGCAGCCCCAACTCGTCCCCCTTCTTTTTGGCATAATACAAAATAAAACATCTCAGAATAGTTTAAAATGGCCTATATAAATAAGCAGAGAGCTAGTTGCCTAGATCTCATTGGTCTTAATCGCAAACTGTCAAACACCACCCTATCCCCCACACCCCTGACAGCAAAGTAATTTCACCGCTGGCAGCAAATCCATACCACTACTGGGTATTGTACCAGGAAAATGATACTTCAAATTAAGAACTCATCTATGTGATTGCAAGAAAATATACTTGTGTTTGAGTCATAAAATGTTAATGATTAGGTATGGTAAAGACATACCATATTTTAGTTACGCCCATCATGGATTACAGCATAAACAACTCATAATCAATGTGAGTCAGTGAACATTAAAGATGATTTCCAATTAGAATTTCAGTTTAATGTGGTTATTTTCAGAACTGTTTTATTAAGGCAACAAAAAATAATGAAAAGAATTTCTGTGATTCATGCTCGACTAACATCTGGATGCTGTTTAAAGTTCTTATTTGTACTGAGGTAATAAATTTGAAAAACTAAATAAAACTTTTTCATTTGTATAAGCAGGCATAAGTATAAATTATCTTTTATTGAAAATTAGAACAAGAAAAGTAAGAAAAGGAAATATTTTTTCATAATTTAACAGGGATACACGACCATTCCTACATTCTCTACATACCTGTACCCTTCAATTAAACAATTTTCAAGCTGAAAACAATACTTAATCCTTTTAAACAAGCAATCTATTGTTTCAATAGAATTTTCAACATTTTTTTTTTTCAGATTTTTTACATTTTTTATGTGTCAGTTTCAATCTACTATTATGTTAATTCTTACTTACAATCACATATGTACAGTAATAAAGGGAAGAAATAATTATAGATGTAAACATCCCCTTTAAAATTGAATAGAAAAAGTTACAATTGGTACTTCGATTTCAAACTATCAATGTTTCTTTGTTTTTGTATTGAAAGCCTCTGGTCCAACCAACGGTATTATTTACCACTTTACCAATGACATTTAATATTCTATTACTCTATCATGTATTTTATCGTTCAACCAGTTGTATATAAGGGCAAACAGAAAAATTTATTACATTATCACTCCCGGTCGCGTCAAAAATTTTGGAAATATTGACACAGGAATAATTTAATTTTTTTTTTTTTTTTTTTTGTTGCATCATATATTTTAACCGCATAAAAACAACTTTACAAAAAACGAATGCTCACAAAATATAAAGGAATTGGCTCCGAATTCGGCAGACTTCAAACTCTTCCAATTGATAGATCAGACACTGGAATCGCTGTAAAGTTGAAAATGCACAGCTTGTTGTTTACTGTTGCTAAAAATAAACAGCTCACTAACTGCAGCTAAAATAGACAACACCGTGGTCTGTCCCTAAAGAGAGCCGACCAGTGGGCTGATCGGATAGTTAATTCACAATGTGAAGACTCGTGTGTTCCACAGCAGCGGTAAACAATAGGCAACACTGAGGTCCGTCCCTAAAGAGACCCGCCCAGTGGGTCATTGATTGACAGCATGAAGACTCACATTTTACACAGAGACTCTCACTGCTAAAAATAACTCGTAAAGCTGGTTTTCGAGTAGGCAAATGTATTTACATGAATCAAAGCGTCGGTTCTCTTCCTGAGCTCTGATTAGTTACGCATTCTTTCGCTTTGCAGAAACTGCGATAGGAATGTGAATGCGCACGAACCGATGCTTTTGATTCACGTTAAATAAATTCGCCTAGTGGAAAACAAGGCCTTACATTATTCATTGCAAAGTGGGCGGTCTTCCTTGTGATGGGTGTGTTTGGTTGGATTGGTTGTTGTTGGCCAAAAACTAACCTACGAGGACATCAAGAAAGAAAGGCTGGCCTAGATCGAGGGAAAGACTTAAGCCTAGGCGCCTATGCATACAGTGCTAACTATAGCTTGTTCCCTTCCCTTTGATGCTCGAGTAATATCTAATTTTTTTCACCGGAATATAATTATACTGTAGGCATAGGAATAGTTTTGAATAGGCCATTGAATCACCAGGGAATCCCCGGGTATAATCCCATAATACCA
>NW_022696369.1:2506844-2510505 GCF_011630105.1 Anneissia japonica
GGAATTAGTTTTCTCCATGGTTGAACCATGGCTTTTTACCCATTAAATCAATGGTACTCTACCAGTTTAAACTGATCAGTTAACCATGCTGTTAATCTGATTGTCGGTGAGCCTGTTATGACTGTTTCAATCAACTGATAATAGTAACTAGAATTCATCATACGCGATTATTCGCTTAAGGATGCTACATTAATGTACTAGTTAAATATAGGACCCAGAATCAACCATGGACATATAGTACTTATGCACCTGACTGCGAATATGGATTCACAATGAACGAACCATGGAATTTCACTAGTTTAGTGATGGGATTTTAAAAAACCCGAAAAATGGCATTATTTCAACAATTGGTATTTCAACCAATGGTATTTCAGTTTAACAACAAAGTGTCTTTTGGTACTAGTTCAATTAGTCATTACTGTCTATTAGTTTTATTAGTATTTATATTATTATTTAGTATTTATATTAGTATTATTAGTATATTTTATTAGTATTTAACCCAGATGGTACTTTACTGATATAAACCCGAGTATTTTACAAGTTGAACCAATAATATTTTACCAGCTTTAATAAACAGAATTTTTCACGCTTAGTTCCATGTCCCTCTGCCCTCACTGATTACTCAGTGATGAAAAAAACCAAACCATTCAGCATGAACATATTGATGTTGATTGTAAGCATGCAGCCATTGATATTCCTTTAGTGCATCAATTGGTATGATCATTCAACCGCTAATGGATGTTCTTCAATAAACTAAATTTCTTACAAAGCACAAACAAGTAAATGTGTTATGTAGTGTCAAGTTTGCATCGTAAACAGTTTTATTATTTCACTTTGATATCATTCGTGAAGTTTAATCATTTGAGTACAAAGAAAATAGTACATGGCATACGTGTACATTAAAAAATGTAGTAAAAGTCATAACAAAATAAAACTATTAAATATAAATCAATAAAGAATGTTGAACCAACATATTTCCCTTAATGATAAGATCTCTTTGAAACTTCTGTCATCAGATCTTTTTTTAAGCAGTCGGCATTTAGTCAAAGTGACCTAACCTGACCCTAACCGACTTGCAAATCGTTACTTATCATGTCAATGGTAGGATAAAGGAATATCTGGGTTGTAATATCTGGGAAGGTTGGCTTATGTAAAATATTGCGACGCTATAATCTAAGAGTGTGTTTCTACTGATAAACACAAAATAATCAATTTTTTTAAACTGCTTTTTTAATGAGTACCAGACAGCCTGCTCGCGTTGCAACTGCATTCTTGATTTTTTGAAAATCGGTTTCGTGACGGAAATTACGCCACCCTTTTGTTTATACAACACACTGTTTTCCTAACTGTATAGGATAGTATCTAAGTTCTCATTCCTGTCATGATGACGAGGAGTAAGACACGGTGTGAGGCGAGAAGGCAAATGTTTTCGGCTGTGCTCATCGGCACAATGAACTAGCGACCAAACGAGGACAACGGTAGGCCCAAAAGAGCAGAGAGGCCTGGGCCCAATATCCCCATACAAAATAATTAAAAAAAACAAATTCGTCGCTCCACGTTTGTTGACGTTTTTAGCTTGTAGGCCTAAGACATGAACAAGAGGACAATTTTTTGTGAAAGTTCGCGCCTAATATGATCTAGTCTTTGTAGTGATTGACCTGGAGGTCACATTTCACCTGATAATCGCATTTTTTGTGTTGCAGCTAAAAGGTGCACAGCCAAAATCGGTTATTTGCCGTTTAATCAATTTTTTTTAATTGCTTTTTTCAAACTGGTCCCGTTTCTACTGCGAGAATAAAAGCGATTTTTCGAAAAAGCAATTTTTAATCTATTATTTCTTTCCAGTAGAAACTAAGTGTTTTTCTGAGGCCTGAAGGGAATGGAAATGATTTTAGTTGAGATAAAAATCCTGGTGTAACAGAAGTTGAAACCAGGACTATGAGATTGGAAAGTTACCATGATATAAGTTGAAACTGAACAATGTACTTCATGACAATACAGGGAAAATGAAACTTTATACTGCGATAATGCTGATCATGATAATGATCTGGGAAATTGAGACCTAATTATTTTGAAATTGATCTGTATTACCACATGGATATGTACTGTAACTTCTCCCTCTTCTAACTCCTTCTAATTTCTAGGCCAACAAAATATTTGAAGGCTTATTACCTAATTAGCTGGCCTGGAAAACATTTTTTTTTTGTGCCTACGTCCATGGAAATAATCTCCAGAAGACGCCTCCAGTACCAAATGATATTTGTAAGCTGTAGCCCCAGGATTACTATAAGCACATCCCCACTTCAAAGAAATGTAAGAATTGATAAATCGCTAATTTTGGGCATATGGAGTATAATATATTTTTAATTAACCCTATCGGTAGCCCATCAACAAATTGTTTAGTAAGAAAATGAAGGTATTAAAGTACAGTATATTATATTACAGGGAAAGCAAATTAAAACAATTAGTGCTTAGAAATTATTAGATAAAAACACCTTGTTTAAAATGGAAGAGAAAAATTTCATTTTGTATTTTAAAATACATCTGACAAATAATCAATCAATCAATCAATCAATCAATGAACCACGTGTATAAGTTAGAACATTGTTATAATGGAGTAGAAATTTTTTTTTTATTTTGTGATTTTATAATGTAAGTTATAATCAATCAATCAATCAATCAATCACTGTTGTATAATGTTGTTGAAATGGAATAGAAACTTTTTTTATACATTGAACAGTTCCTCCAACTAAATACAGTATGTGACTGCTCATTTCTGGGTCAGCATCCTGCATTGTTCTTGCATAATGTACAAGGTGGATAATAATATAACATTCTACACTTATGTATTTTCTTTAATTTTATCATTTTTACTAGGCATAATATAAATAATAAATTCTTAATAATTAATTTAACAGAAATAATTTTCAGCCTCAGAAAAAATCTGTATACTTACTGTTGAAGGAAGGAAGAAATAGAGAAGGGAGAAATAAACATGTGTCTATTATTAGCAATATTGTCTGTATTTTATGCGAGATCCAACAATTATTTGCACAGTGCTTTGCATAGGTGTGTACCACACAGCAGATGTGTACCACTGGTTTTAATTATCCCACATAATTATACAGGAAAATTCAATACTGTAAGCCATGTGTCATTAAAAAAAAACAACATGCAAGGTGGATAATAATATAATATTCTAGACTTACGTATTTTCTTTAATTTTATCATTTTTACTAGGCATAATATAAATAATAAATTCTTAATAATTAATTTAACAGAAAGAATTTTGAGCCTCAGAAAAAATCTGTATAACTTACTGTTGAAGGAAGGAAGAAATAGAGAAGGGAGAAATAAACATGTGTCTATTAGCAATATTGTCTGTATTTTATGCGAGATCCAACAATTATTTGTACAGTACTTTGCATAGGTGTGTACCACACAGCAGATGTGTACCACTGGTTTTAATTATCCCACATACTGTAATTATACAGAAAAATTCAATACTGTAAGCCATGTGTCATTAAAAAAAACAACATACTATTCACAATTCTAAGTATAATTACTGTATACAGTACCGGCCAGTTGTATTGCAAAAATCCCAACGCGTTTTACCCGTTGTCGTTGCGTTGCGTTTGCGTTGAGTTGCGTTGCGTTGAAA
>NW_022696369.1:2510589-2543574 GCF_011630105.1 Anneissia japonica
GCATAGGTGTGTACCACACAGCAGATGTGTACCACTGGTTTTAATTATCCCACATACTGTAATTATACAGAAAAATTCAATACTGTAAGCCATGTGTCATTAAAAAAAACAACATACTATTCACAATTCTAAGTATAATTACTGTATAGTAAGATAAAGGTATACATATTGTGCACAGTATTTAGTAAAAAAGTGACAATGTACTGTATATATATAAAATATCATCCATGGTGTTTAATATACAGTAATGAAAATGAAAAAATACTGTACCATGTATGGTTTTTAATATAAAAGGAAAATATATAATTAAATACATTTTTCCAAAATTGTATTCAGCATACTATAGCTTTGAAATTATTTCAATTAGTAAAAATATTGTTTAAATACATTTAAATTATGCAAGTATACATATTAAAGCCCTGATTAAAGCCATTAATAGTCCTATTAATGAGGTGAATGTAATTTACTATTCAAACAATTATTCATTTATTCATTTATACAATATACAACATAATAAAACTTTCATCGAAGAGGAAACCATGATCCCGAGCCCAAACACAAATGTGGGAACCTTTTCACATTACAAAAGCACCAATTACAAATGTTAAAACAACCAGATAACAGCTCCCTGACACAACATACTGGTACCTATATAAATGTGCATATTATTAATGATCTAGAATTATGTAACAAATTATTAATTAAAAATTTACAGGAATAAAAATTTTAAAAGCCTTACTGTTAACTGTTGTTATTTGTCCCTCAGCGATGTTAACCTGTTAAATATCCGATGTTTGTGTAAGTTTTCCAGCACATATCCCACCTCCACGGCAATCAACCAGCCCTGGATTATTACAGCCAATAGAAATCAGAGATACAGAGGTGTATTCAACCAAATACATCCAAGTCTATGAATCATTAGAAATTATTAACCACCCTCTACCTGTGTTACTTAACAAAAATGACTCATCTAGCCATCCAGCCAATCAGAAGCCAAGGCCAATCCACCAATCTGAAAGCAGCTACGCCTTTTCATTCTAATGAAGTCATAAACACCAGATAATAATGCTATAGTACAGGTAATAATAGAAGCATCTGTTTTCTCGATGAATAATAATGTAAAGGAGATCTTTTTTATAATAAAAAAAAACCAAAACAATGGGGGAAAAAACAGGGACAATTGTTAACAGTGAGTAATCTACTGGGAATTAGTTGTGTTTTCCTTAGGTGCTCCACTTGGAGACTACTGTACAACAGGACAATGACACATTCTGAGGGATTGTATATATATATATCAAATAAGAAGAAAAGGTGACTTAAAGAAAACAAATACAGTACTACAGACAATTGAACTATTGATGACTCACTCAAAAATCAATTTATATTTTCTAGAAGCAAATAAACTAGACTTTCTCAGTATTAGATCAAATAAATTCGAATAAAAAAATGATTCTTATGTACTTTCATTTGAAATTAAAAGGTGTACTGTAATTTACAGTAATTGTGTAATAATAATTAAAAAAAAGTAAAATATAAACATAAAAACACATTGCAGATAACTATAAATAATACTCATAATGATAATAATAACAAAGAATAAATATAATTGCAAGAACAATGCCACAAGCAATGTAGAACTGGTTAGACTATAAAGATAAGATTTATTTTGTTTAAGTTATTTTTCTTTGCATTCTTTTCATTCCCATTGCAATACTGTAAAGGTTAGGATTATTGCTCCTTCTTCGATCGCTAATTTACCACATAAACCATGTTGCCAGAATATCTATGGTAGGGCATAAATAAACAAGACAGTGGTATTGATGTTATACAGGAGTGGAATAACAAGAGAGTGTCAACTACGTCTGTCTTATGGATGATCTACATTTCGTGAACTTGCACAAATTTGCTCCTCATTCTCAAACTCACAATTCAATCGTTTTCGAAATTGAAGAATTTGTATGATTTGACTAATCATTGAAATAGACGAGTAAGATGGAGAAAGATGGACTGATTGAGATGGACTGATTAAGATGGACTGAGAGACTGAGAAAGACAGACTGAGTGTGACCAACAGAGATAGACAGACCTAAAATGACTGACTTAAAAACATGGAGTGAGAGTAATTTTGGTGATTTTGTTTTGTTTTAAATAAGTGTCACTTCGGGGATTGGCAGGGCTATTTAGACAGGCATTTTGCTTCTATGGAGGCATCATTTCCTAATGATGCTTTGATATACCTCCATGCTTTGACAAGGGCGGGTGTTGGATGGGGGGGGGGGTGGCCTTGTCAATTACTTGAGTGACATTTATTCTACTTGTACTGAGACCTTGTTATCTTTTAATTGATATTAGTATTGTATGTCATAAATTTCATAGTAATGTAATTTTGAACGCACCTTTATCATGTAAAGTGCGCCACTCTTTCAAAAGTGTAGTTTCCTAATAAATTATTTTATTATTAGTGATGGACTGAAAAATGTAGACTGAGCGTGTACAACTGAGCAAGATGGACTGAGAATGACGGATTGAGGTTGATGGACTGAGTGTGATGGATTGAGAATGATGGAGGTGTGACGAACTGAGAAAATGGACTGATGGTCGCAGTCTGAGAAAATGCACTGACTGTCACAGACTGAGAAAATGGACTGATTGTCACAGGCTTGAGAAAGATGGACTGACAGTGACGGACTGAGAAAAAGATGGAACAAATGTAATGAGAAATATTGACTTAGTGTTAGAGGCACGACAGACTGAGAATGATAGACTGAGATTGGCGGACTTAAAAGAACGGACCAAGAGTAACAGATTGAAAATGATGGACTGAGAAAAACGGACTTAAAAGGATGGACCAAGAGTGACGGATTGAGGTTGATGAACCAAGAATGATGGACCGAGAATGATGGCTGGAAAATGACATTTTCAGACTTACATTATGTAAGTTTCCAACATTCATTATTTGAGGAGGTAACAATATGGCCGGGCCCCCTGAATTCGCTCCTAAAATTGTTGGACCAAGAAAACTGTCAGAATAAGAAACAAAAAAAGACAGACAATTAACAAGTAGGGATTATTATTAGGAATTAAACAAAGGTTATAAATAGTAATACACAATCCTTTTCACCCAGAAGTCATAGTTTATCAATTAAATTTTTACTGATTTCAAGATTCAAGATTCAAAATAACTTTATTGCAAATTTAAGGAAAATTTTAAATGTACAATGAAATGATTTAGTTTTAAATTGTATATTTTTAGAGCATTAATATAAATGGCAGATATTGGAGACATAGTTTATTGCATGTTGGTATCTAAATGGGTGCCTAAACATTGAAATAATAATTCATTTATTTAAATTGAAAATGCTCTGTTAGCTTAAAAAAAAAAGGTTTATACCTTGGAAATGAGTCTTGGGTTAAGTTCACTCTGTAGCCTGCGGGTAAGTTATTTTTTCAATGAATAATTTTACAATATTAAACGTATAGAGAAGAGCATAGCAATATGCAATATCATAAGTGAGCATAATCAAACAAATTCCTATTCAGTCAGAATTACTTTTAATTTATTATCAATTGAATAATAAGCAATTAGTATAGCTACATGCATAGTATAATAGTGGAAAATTATTATACAAAGGTTAGATTTAATGCATGAAAAAATTTCCTAAGGGCCTGCGAGACACAAAGGAAATTTTTAAATGCATTAAATCTAACCTAAGTATAAGTTTCCCTGTATGCAGCTATTCTAATTACTTAATAAGTCAATCACCATATTTTAATGTTAGGTTTGGTACTTGACTGTTGTAGCAGTCACCGGTTGCTGTAGTGATATGATCAGTATACTGTGTGCGTGTGCGTATGCTCACTGTTGCTGCTGCAGTACGCATCAGTATGGATACGATAATAAAATATTTAATTGTCTTTGAAGAACATGTAAAGCTATTTTGATAGACATTTCATCAAAGAAATAAACATTTATTAAAGCATTTGAGAGAATACAATAATCACTTTCTGATTGGTGCAGACAGGTAAAACGTGTGATGATTTCATATCCAGGCTTGGCATCGGCAGCCTCCTGCCTTCACCTAATTTCATTCCTTAAGTCTTTAAAATAAGTTTAGAATATTCCTATTAAATTCTCAGTTTCTTTAGTTTATTAGCGTCCATTGATTCAAGGAATTCCTTAATTTTTTATACGTAATATTGAATTTGAAGTAACTTTCTTTGGGTTCTAATCAACCTTGTTTTACGAAAGTAATTTTTCAATTACCACCACAACAAACGATGATTGGATGAGTGTCTACACCCTCTTTCCGCAGGCATGCGTCGTAGTGGTTGGTGTAAAAAAAACTATAGCCTACAGTTCATAGCGGTGTGCGATACATACTGTTACAAGATGTTTTCACCTTTTGCACATGAACCGAAAAAAGATCAAGCAAACTGTGCACTAACAAAATATTAGTGCATGGTTGGGGATAGGAAAATAACGTTGGGAGTTAGATAGATAGATAAAAATCTTTCTTTAATCTGGATACTTAATCAATTTGGCACTGTTCTTCCTTAAGTTCCAATTTAAAACATGTTTAATTGCAGTGATGACATCACAATTGACAAAACAAAACACAAATCATATAATAGTTCAATTTACAGTGTAACTATTCCAGGAAATGAATTTAAAGATCATAAGATACTTGGACACCTTTGATACCTTGCATTATTTATAGCATGTTCTAAATGTTTTTTCCTTGCTTTTTTGTAATTCCATCATCAGGGGAATAGATAAAATGAAAGTACAAATTGTAAATTGAAAACAGGAGAAAGTGTAAGCCTACTGTAGATTTCAAGTGACATTTACCATAAAGCATTATGTACAAGAGATTAATTATAGCAAAACTATACTATGTTGTGCTTTAGGAAAATTATTCAAGTTTACTGAGGTTTATGTAGCTTTGAAATGGGAGTCCCTACTTCCACCCACTCCCAATTATTTTCCTTGTCATTAGAAAGATTAAATAACAGCCTACACTGAGTACATCAGTACTGTACATTCATTTGTTCATTTCTTCTTTATTCAGCCAAAATTATACTTAACAACAATCTATACAATTTATAATTTAATAAAAAAAAAAAACATATTTTTTTAATAAAAATTTAGTCTTATTTTAAACAATAAATTTGATTAACATTAGCATTGCATCTTACCAGCTCCCATTGAACTCCACAGGGCTAGCTGAGGTTATACAGTAGTGCTTTGACCGAGAATCGAAGTGAACAGAAAATGTTTAATTCATAATCTAGTATCTAAGGGAAGCATGATGAGCTGCAAGGTACAGTTACAAAAGTTGAATTATTGTAACCAATATACCTGTTCCTGTTTTGGAATACATTCTCAGAATTTTGAGAAAGTTCAATTTGAGTATCCAACTTTTACTTTCATAATATGATGTTGAACATTCACAATGTGTTTGCCGTACCCTTTCAAAATTTCTCGACTTTAAGAGTAATGTTCATGGTTGGACGAGCATTGGAATGTTTTTCATGATGCATGAAGTCATGAACACGATGATCAGAATTGCACTGGAATGCAACTACTTTATTGGCTAGAGTATGATATTTAATTACTTTTTTCTTCATTATAAATATTAGAAATATCAATTACATTAAGATATATCTTTAAAAACAAGTTCCTGAGATTATATTATTATTATTATACTATACAGTAGAACATAATATTATAAATCTGTAATAATCAAAATAATTTATTATAATAATCGCATGATATATTACCTGTACCTGAATAGTAATACATTATACTATAATAATGGCTTAAGTTTGGTTTTTTGATTAATATGTCTTTATTGCATTATTGTGTCTTTGTTATTGGTTTATTTTATATTAGTTTGTGTTGCTACAGTATCAAGTTTTCTTGAGTAATTTTGGTTTTGTAAGAGATTTGACTTGTGCTTCGTACTCATTAGGAACGGCACATGAAACAGCAACAAAACCACCAATACCAAAAAATAAAACAACAATGATATATGAGATGACAATTACTGAAGTATATTTTACTATACTATATAAAATAATAATCTTTAATATAACTCAGATGATAATAATAATAATATACTTATTTTATTACTATGGAAAAAGTTATATAGGACTGTAGAACATTGGTTTTAGAATAAATTCACTATGTTTGATTTACTGTACCTCACGTCACAGCTTATAAAAAGTACAGTTTATAGCATGAAATGCCACAGTAACGAAAAAGTGCATTAGAGGAAAATAAATATGGCGGCACCAGAATCCATGCTCGTGTCAAAAATGTTGCAAATGCGAACGTTCATTGGCTTTTGAATGTTGGTAAATTTTACAACTGTTTTTTATTGAGGGTAGCCCTATAGGAATGCTGACTTGAAGGCACCCCTTATGACATTAAACATGCTCACAGCTTGACATCTTTCACCTATCTACCATAGATACAACAAGCCAGGCCTACAATTTGTCTTTTTTTTTGCAGTTTAATCTTACAAATCTGACAGTTTCCATAAGTGTAAAATTGGGCCATAATAATAATATGAATATGATCTACATAAGCTGAGCGGTTGGCTGAGAAGTACTGTTCCTGCATCTTGTGCTGAAGACCCCAGCACAAACCCGGCCAATGTTGGGTTTTAATTGATCTGATCACTGGGCCCCTCAAAGAACCCTTATATTGAGAGTTAGGCAGGTTAAGGACGATGTTTGTATCCGTAGGTGTCTGTTATGGTATGTGTTGTAGTTAAGTCGTGTGACGCTGCACTGCGGCTGCCACGAGTCCCCAGGGGCCCAAATTTCCGATTTCCAATAAAGAATTATTATTATTATTATTATAATTATTATAATTATTACATCCACATGCTACTTTTTCTAAACTTTCTAACATAATTCAACACTGCTATGATTCAAACAGGAAAACATTGAAACATAAAAACAAGTATTTTTTGTTTTTTTGCAGTCTAACTTATAGAATTTATATCTACAGGAAATACAGTACATGTATTGACAGCATTTACAGTATGCAAATGGTAATTGAAGAAATTTAACAAGCAAATGAGTACAATACGATAGGTTAACAGCACTTTAATGAAATACAACAATGCAATGCACCATATACTTTAGTATTATAATTCTACTGACGAATGAATGACTTGTTCACCTTAATTGTTGTGTGGAAAGAGACGAATTGTTTGTAAGAGATTCTTTTACAAACTTCACAACACAGCTACGAATATATTCTTATTCAATCCCATGGCCACAGCTAAATTGACCCCCCCCTGGGGTATCAAGATCATTAGTGGTGTGTGTGTGTATTTGTTATGCTTACAAGCTAGTGCATGCAGACATCTTAAATTAATGACAAAGATGATTGTTACATAATATTGTTTGATTAGTGTTTATGGAAATTAATTGATCTATTATTTAATGATTGTTTTAATCAAACAGTCAGTCCTTCAAATTGTTCATCTGTCGATCAGTTTGTTAGTTATTTCCACTTCTTATTATCATAAAATATACATGACAAAAGGTATGGCCTAATAGAAGTTCTTCTTGAAATAACCAAAATGTCATATAAATTCTGAAAATTTATTTTGGCAGTAATTACTAAGTTGCTGGACTATCAACCAACTGGTTGAGAGGTTGTAACATTTAAACTTCTTAAAAGTACAAGAATCATATTCATTTTTCTCTTTGTTGAGCCCTTGGGCAAGGTACTGTATCTAGTTTATTTGATACAATATAAATAATAATGGTCTCTATAGCACTAGTGTGCTTAAGGTACAGCTGCAAGTGTAATATACAGTACTCACCTGGGAATGGAGGAGGCAGCACCTTGTGCACAACTGTTTACATAATGTAGACTTACTATAAATACCAGTAGCAATACTAATAAACACAATGATCTTGCTGAATACTACTGCATTATAATTTCATATGGGATATCACAGTGAAGGGGCTCTATTACAAATTGTCTATTTCCTAGGAGAATTTTCAACTTGATAGGAAGGGGAAATATTGTTAAGATGATTGAATATGCAAAAAAAACAAGGAGCATGTTAATCAGACTGTAGGTACAGTAAGAATGTATTGCAACCGTAGCCAGCATTTGTAAAGGGGGGGGGGGGGGTTTCAATTTTTTCAGAAAATGGTGAATTTTAGTAATTTTATTATCTAAAATAGGTTGAAGGGTAAATACTGTATAATGGTAAATTTACAATTTTTCGTATAGACCAGCTGCCTTTAGGACTTTTCACCAATGACGGAATTTTTGTTACAAAGTACTCATTTTCATGACCTCGATCCTTAGATGCCTAGAAATGTCACTCTAGAAATTTTACATACACTTTCAAAAGGGCAATTCTTAAAAAAGGGGGTTCGTGCGAACCCCTTGAACCTCCATGGCTACAGGCCTGCCTTTTTAGAGAAAACTGTTTTCAGGATCTGTGAATGCAACAAACATAATTATGTCCTTTTTAATATAAAACTACATATGGAAAACTTTATAGTATGCACTTCATATTATTAATACGCATGGACATTGAACCAGCTACTTATTGTGGGTGAGTATTGCATCACATTGGCATATACAGTAGTACTGGACACTTACAGTACACTCTACGGAGAGAGACAATGCAAATGTTTAAGTACCTTTGCTCAAAGAACACAATGAGGTATCCAGACAGAGGTTTGAACCCTCAACCTTCAGCCAAGCCCTACCACCGACTAACAATTGATAAAATGATTTTGGTTGAGTACTCTATATTTTAATGAATATATTGTTGAGAAAGGTTTTGAGTGGGTGTATATTTGAAGGAAGCATTTATTCGAAGGAGATGTTTAGTTTTTTGGCGTTAATGTACAGTAATACTCAAATAAACACCCCTGTAAATGTGGAATTACAACATATAATTACTGTCAAAATGTATTACTGGGTGATCATAAAGACTTATTGATCCCAACCAGGTTAGAAAAAATGTAATTCTACTGAAGTAGAATATTGAAGTGTTGAGAATGGAGTTATTCCATTAGTATTGTTTATAGTCATTTATATGGCGTTTATTCAAGAAAAAATAAATGCCAAGAGGCGTTTATTCAAGAGAGGTGTTTATTTCAAATGAGGGTCTGGAGGAGGGAGGCGCGTTTATTCGAGAAGCATTCATTCAAATATGATATACAAAAATGGATTAGAATAAAATAAAACAGTTACTATCAATATAGCAGATACTATCAATACACATTGGCTGTTTCTAGCTATAATTTGAAGGTTTTCCTATTGGTACATTATAGGCAAATCAATATACCATTATCACCATGGGAACAAGTACAAATTTAATGGATGCAACTTCATCAAAAGGAAGTGTTAATTTGACCCCAACGGACTTACAGTAATGGAGCTCTATTCTGGTAAATTACATATTATTTGAAAAAAATAAAATGCAAAATGAAATTTCTTAAAAGGTCTCAAGACAGAAATCCTGCAATTCCAGGGAGATAAATTGGGAGAAAAATGGAAAGAATTTGCCAGAATATTTTGATTATTCAGGTGGATTAACTAGAATTCTTCCAATTCAAAGCAAATAAGGAAAACAAGTTGTCCTCAGTATTTTTCATATTTGTCTGATATATCCAACTAGAATTCCTCAAGATCCAAGCAAATAAACTAAAAGACTTGCTCAATACCACGGGTGCCGGGTTAGGTATCTTATTAATAATGAGATAATTAAAACGGACGTGAGTGGAAATATCCACTTGCTTGCGGTAAATGTCACTATGCTGAACTTAGAAGACTGGAGTTCGTTACTGGATGGTATGTTGATATGATTACATGCCATCTAACTATGCAAGCAAACATCAAAGAAATGGATTGAGTTTCGTCAATTGTCTTTGATGGTGAATTCTTGTCATTACGATTTGTATTAAAACGTGTCATGAAACGAGCCAGCATCATCGTGTCGTTGGTAGTTGGCGCACATACAGTATGATTACTGTTTGCTTTAGTGAGTTCATAGAATTTATCAATAAAATTCAATATATGAAAAGCTTACCAAATTTAAGATATTAGGCTTTTATTCTTTCACCAATCAACTGACACAAAAACTCTATTAATTTGCATATTTTGATAGACCCTTAAATTGGCTGATAGTCTCAACATCATCATCTTCACGCTATTCATTAGATATTGCACATTTTACAATTGTGATCAATTAAATAATAAATTTATTTCTGTAGTAAAAACTGAATTGATTTCATAATGTTGACTGGAATGATTATATATGGTATATTGACTTTCTACGATTCCCCATATTTTTCCATACATAGAACATCTTTAATTGTTGATTTAGCATTATGCTACATTTATGATTTATATAAATATGACAATAGGTTTTGAGACAACCTATTTAAACGAAGATGTCCATAATATACATAGTCAAAGTTCAAGTACAGTAAATCCGTCTCGTGGAAAGGTATGAATATGATGTGGTACCAGTGAATCCATTTAAAACATGATTGATTTTTTTTTTACAAATAGCTTTACAGAGTTAAATCCATTGTTTCCTATAGATCCATATCTATGCTAATATAATCAGAAACCCTTTAATGAATTGGCTACCCACCTTTGTGTGAAATGAAAATAACAATAGACCATCATCAGCAGATAGAAATTATAATACCTGTAGTTTTATATCTGTGTTAAATTCCTAAACTTGCATTAAATATTATCAACTCTTTATTCCAACTGCCCCCACCCTCCACCGTCCTTCCAACCCTTCCAATACTGTTTTCTCAAGAAAAGGACCAATGTGTTTTTTAAAGTTTCATTATAAAACACAAATTCAGAGTGGAAACCTTCCAAAAAGTTTGTTTAATTTTCAATGGATTATAGTAGAAAGTGTATGCTCAATAATAATTTGGATGTTTGAACTCTGAAGTAAAATCAAAATAGAAAACAAATGTTGATGTGCATAACCTGGGCCTGAGAATCAAGATGTCAAATGAAATTTATTGATTAGTTGTGGTGCAGAACTGAAGAAGTACTGTGTCTCATTTGGTAAAAACATTTGTACCTTCCTATGGAAACAACCTACAGTAGGCTACTGGAAATAAAGCACCATCAAATTTTTCAATAAGCATCTAATTTAAACAAGCCCCCGGTTCGAGCACCACTCAAAGAGCTATAAAAAATTGTTTAAGCGCAGTTTTTTTTTATTTGTCAAGACCTGAACCCAGGGCCATCATAGGATTAGAAAAATGGCGTCTTAACCACTAAGCCCAATAGCTCCATTTGTCTTAACTTGAGCTTGTATTGTAGAAACCCATCAATCCTATCTTTAAAACCTAATCTTACATCAAAATCTCACTGTGATTATAATGCATTGAGTCACACCTTAAATTCACCTTACGTTCACCCACTGTACAATACTTGAAATTAGGTTCATACTGCGTTAGCATCATATGAGGTCATTTACTTTATGCAGCCTAAAACACATTAAAACTCTCATCAATCCACGATCACCACAACGTAGGCAATTTACTGAACAATTTCTGTCAAATAACATCAAGTAAATTAATCAGTGAGTGCGCACTGAACAAACTGTAAATCTTACTTCACATAACAACTGAAATATTAATGGAAGGTAATTTTCTGGTGCAAAAGCAATTATTAAAAACATTATTTGGTTAGCCACCAAAAATTTTAAACAAATAAAATGGAGTGGGAACAGAGGCATTTCACTTTCGTTTCATTTTCGGAATCATATATCCATGGAGAAAACAAACAAAAACACAAGATATCAAATTTAATGAAAAGTATGAATTCATAACATTGTTGCCATAGTTTCAAAACCTAGTTTATAACGGAGAAATGTGCAATGTAGCCATCAAAATGTGGGGGGAGGAGGATGCATTACATCATGCAATAACATGATGATGTGAAACCTCTGTGTTTATTGCTCATGTCTCTATTTTGTCATAAAAAAGAATGCTTTTCAATAAGGCAATTAAAAACATAATTTTTCCTGTAAAGTTAAATATCAATAACAAACATTAGACATCTGGGTACGTAATTTGATACTAACTGCCTGATAAATTATCTGTGAAGTTGATGGAATTGTGAAAAAAATTGGCAAGTATGAGATACACACATTATTTTATTAATCAATTCATAAAATATAATTCATCAATCTGTAAGCATCAGAATATAGGACTATTCAGACCCTAATTGTTGGGGATAAGGAGTGCTGGGGACCATAATATATGAGCAGAGCACTAGGTGCATTGAGCCCTTTTAGATTAGGTGAGGGGAGGGGGTGTGGTTGGATATGTCACGGAATTAATAACCAAAAGGTCAGTTTTGCTTGCTAAAATGACTATAAACCACTTAGCCGTGGAAATGGTGATAGTTTGACTTGGTATTGGTAATCAACCAAATTTTAATTGGCAGTGGCTAGGAGTACAGTAGTACGAAACACTACACAGTAACGGTGTCCCTAGCTGTTGCCAACCCTAACCTTCTTTATCATTACCAAGATAGCGTATTGTACCAAACCTCGAGACATGATCAATTTTAATTGGCCAGTATTGTTCCAACCATTTTTATGCATAACGAGGCATTGATTGATTGGTGGAAATGGTTTGTTCCTAACCCTAAACTTCAACCACGTTATCTTAATTCACTGCGTCGGAAAAATAACCACTTTGACTTTGTTTCACATGATACAGTACACATCTCTCTGCTCTGGAAATTCCTCCTATCCAGGCTGTACAAAACAAGGATCAATACTAACTATAGACCTACGGTTAAACCAGGTCATTATTGTGTTTATATTTGTCTTTAGTCGGGTCGGGTCGAGCAGAGCCCCGATCGATCGCGAAGAACATACAGGAAGACCATGTTTGGAGAGCACATGATCCACTCTACAAAGTACTGCACTATGAAGCAAGAAGTAAACAACAAATAATTTAAATATGCGTGTGTTTTCTGTAAGATATTTAATCATTACGAAAAATTATTAAAATTAATATTCATGAGGTGATAATACGGATAGAAAAATACGCCCTCAGTTGGCCAGTGTTATCAGTGATCAAGTTTTATTATGTAATGCATTAATTAGGTAAGATCAATGGCAAAGCAAATCACAAATAAACAATTCTGAACCCATGTTTATAGCAATTAACAGTCAATTAACAATGTTATGTGCACTTCGTTGAGTTTTGCTTACTTGATTGGACTGAAATATACTTTGTTACTTCTTAATTCTTCCTCTATGACAAAAATATTTAATTTTCTTAGTAAAAATAAAATACCCAAGGATCAAAATACCCAAGATCTTGGGTAAATACCCAAGCAGTGGTCACGCTGGTGGAATAAACAGCCCCGCTCGACGTTGTGGTCATGATGTGAGAAAGTGAAACGAATACTTCTAGCTCATTATCACAATCATCCAATTATTTTATTTAATTGAAATATATACATGGGCTACTACTATAGTAAATTTAATTACGTTTAGTAAGAACGGTAAAATTATAATTTAAATACTGTACCTACAGTATCTGCTAGTCTAAACTGTTTACGAAAATTCATACAACCAATTTGGGGATTCCCCATGTGCATTGATTTGCCGTCGATTTGATCAATGGCTTTTTAAAGAGTAGAAACCATTTGTTTTTACAAGAAAAATTTGTGTCAAGTTAATGTATTTTAACATGACTATAATAAACACGTCCACGTTTGAAGATTTGATTTTCGTGCACCGTGGATTCATGGTACAGCATTCAGCAAAAGGCCGATGCTAATTTGGAGTCTGAAAGTTGAACTCCGCATTAACGTACATTTAACGTGAATCGATAAATTTACGTGACCGATAATGCAAGTTTATTAAAGTATGACTGCGCATGCGTTGTTTCATTTACGTAAATATATCGTTTACTGATTTGTTTACGGCGACGTAAATATATCCACTTCCTAAAACATACATCTTTCTTTATTGCAAGTTATAACTAAAGGAAACCTTAATTACTGTATATGTGTTCATGTATGAAGAGGAATTTCATGGAAAGATACACAGATAAATCAACAATATCAATGAATATCGACCTCGAACAAACTTCTATCACTTTGATAAAAACATCACGACACTAGGCCTACCTCTTTAGCGCTGCACTAACCAGGAAGACGTGCCTACCCCTCTTGCCAAGTCTACGGTACTGTGAATAAAAGTTTATTTTTAGTGTAAATTTTTTTTAACTTACGTCTGTTACGACAATCTTACAATCATCATCATTGACATTATCTTCTGTTCACCAAAAATACTTGTTTTATTTCACACACGAGCACTGAAAACAGCAGACACAATACACAACTTCTCTTCCCTACACGGTCCAGCTGTCATTTTCACACAGCCCGCTGAATTTCAACAAAACAAAATCAAATTTATTTACGCCCTCTTGCGATAGCTTGAGGGGGGTTTCCCGAAATTTATCAAAATGGCCGACAACATGGACGCTGTTGATCAAGAGATCGAACAAGAAGATCTCGCAAATGCAACTCCCAAAGTTAAAAAACACGATAGTGGGGCGGCCGATCTTGAAAGAGTTACAGACTATGCCGAAGAAGCTGAAATATCATCTGCTTTAACAGTTGTAAGTATACTTCATCGATAATTCTTGTTCACCGCCTAGGCCTAGCCCCCATCTCTCTCTCTTCAATTCAAGCTAGTTTCTCCTCCTAGTTAGTAGTTAGGCTAGGCGGCGGAAAGCGTAGCCTAGGCCACCCGGAGCTCTATCATTGACTGGCTGAGCAGCATAGTATTAGGCCTAGCAGTAATAGTGTTGTTAATTAAGACCTTCCTTATCATCGACAGTGAATTTATATATACATGATGGAGTAATATAATTGATTTTAACAAACCCTTTTTACAGGCAGCAATTGCAGCTTTGGACGATAAATTGGCAAAGGAAAAAAAGGCAAAGGCAGAAAGGTAAACGAATGCAAAACGAATTTAAAGGCCCTAAAAATAAGTAAATGATTATAAATAAAAGTGATACTAATTATTCAATAGTTAGCTTGTCAGAAATAGCTGCTCATTTAAATAAAATGTTTTTTTATTTGTGTTTACAATTATTCGTTAATATTTTTTTATTTTTGTTTTTATGAATGCAGTTATTTTTATGTATTTGCTCTATTTGATTTTGTTTTATGAGATGTTTGAGTCAACTCAGTTTTGGTGTAAGTAATTCTCCCATGAAATATAAATATTTATTGTTTAGTGAAGACATAATGTTACATGATTCTTTTTAAACGGTAATCAGTTATTGCTAGCATGTAGAAAAATTACAGTATTCATTGGATGTGTTAATTACAAAACGTATTTATTCCCCAAACATTGGCAGTCTTTAATGCCTGATGTTGTTTCATGAGGGAATTGAGGTAATCTTATTTTAATTTCAGAGAAAAAGAACTTGCTAAAGTTGTCATAAGGAAAGAGGATGTTGATTTAATAGTAAGTCACTAATTCAGTGTATTTATTCAACATCTTAAAGAGTATAAATAGGGGAGCCAACTACGCTCATTTAGAATGTAGAAAATGATACGGCATACGCAGCCAGTGTAGGACGCCCGCTGCCATTGCCAATGGATTAACCAGTAATGCACGGTGCATGGTTTACTTGTATCTCTGTTTTCCACATGATAAAAAACTTTCATAGAGGCCGGAAGATTTCCTTATTTTTTCTTTATCATCATACCAATCGAAGCGGGCACACTTTATGTGAACTCATACATAGTGGCCGCACTACATAACGATGATGGCGACCATCATAACTAGAGGAGTGACGTTTTTACAAACAGGAGTACACTCTCTTGTTCTATTATACTCTTTGATAAAGTCAATTGAATGGCTCATTATAAATTTCAAATTATTTTACAGGTGAATGAGCTTGAAATTTCCCGTCCAGCAGCTGAGAAGAGTCTAAGAGAGCACAAGGGGCACCTGGTGTCATCCCTCATTACACTCACCAACTGAAACCACTCTGGGAATGATCGAGTGAAATCACAGTAGAGTAAACAGTGACGACTTAACTGTTGATGTTGGCCAAACACATCTGGCACTAAAACTATATAGCATAATCATATGACAACAAGCACACACCTATCAGAGGAAGTCTTATGTTTGATTAGTCCTTGTTTGCTGAAGAAGGGCATTTGTTTGATGTGATATGTTCAAAACAAGTCATATGAAACATTCTTTAAAATAATACTCTAGAATTTGCCAGCATGTAGATATATGAAGCTTGCCATCCCAGAACCAGCATACTGTCACTAAATGAAATTAAACTAATTAAACTGATTAATTGGCGTAAGAATGTGGCATTATTGTATACTTTAGTACAGAGAAGCTGTAATACATTTTACTCACAACTTTGGCAATAATACATAGATTCCCGTAAATGACCTATCATTTTAAAGAGAAAAGTATAATGTGGAAAATATGAATTGGTCACTGATGCTGTTTTTGCATGGCAAGCCCCATATGCCACCATTCTAGAACATTGATTTAATACTACTGTACTGTGTTAAATTATGCCTTGTAGTAGAAGTCCTGAACCAGCATTGTTGCTGTATATATACTCAAATGTGATGGAGTTGTGCTTATTCCAATTATACAATGATTAATAAATGTTCCAATACACATGCAATTTGGCATATATGCAATTAGCCACCAGTTGTGGATCGCTGATGTAAAGGATATATAAAACATAAAACAAAATAAGGATATTGTGCGTAAATGCATTTTCCCAGGTAGCAGTAGCATATATAGTATATTAGACAAGCACACAGATTTGAAATTTTGGTAAAGCTTCATAAAAGATGTTTTATGTGACTAAAAAACTACTTTAAAAATGTTAATAAATTTGAAATTCCTATTGCTTTTAAGTTATTGCTGAACATACAGTATAAGCATACAAGTTTAAAATAAACAAATGAAATATTAATACTGGAAATACTTTGTATTGTTTTATTGTTGATTTCATCAACTATTGGGCACTTTAAGGACAATTTGTAGAAATGATCACACTATTATAGAGGGCAGCAGACAGATAATATAGTACATCTGGTTTCAGAATACAGTACCTTAATAATATTTACTACCTATATATATAATATAATTTACATCTTGAATTAGAAAATAGTTTTATATTAACTTTTGAAATTCAAAGAGTGTATACTGTACATGAATCAATCAATATTGCAATAAATTAAAAATAAATAAAAAATAATTACAACACACAAATCATTGCATTTCCAAATAAATTATTTAAATAAAGACAATAATAAAAAAAAAATATAGTACCATTTTTGAAGTTCAGAACAACTCGGATTAAAAGTGTTACATGTAATACAATGTATAAGGCATGTTTTGTGCAGATAGTACTTATGACGTACAAGATTTTTCGATGGGTAATCATTAAATAAAGCATTTATAATGTGCATTTATCTAGGTAAACATGTTCCAAGGCATAACATAAAATGAAAGTCAAAAACAGCAGCCAGAACCTAAAATACTACCAAAAATAAGTAGGGCAATGTAAAGAATAAAAAAATCAAGCATTAAAAGCAACATCTTAAACATCTTGTTAAAAAATAAAGTTAAGATTTAACATTGCCTTGAAAACAAATCACAGACTAGTCTCAGTAAATGGTATGTTGTATCAGGGCGATGAAACCTGCCCCCAACGGACATAGAAGTCTTTGGCTCTTAGCTAAACAACATTCAAAAAAAGAGGTAATAAATTCTAGACACCCAATTTGAAGATTAATTTCCAGTAACAATTTGTCGAGCAATAAGTTCCTTCATTATCTCGTTGCTACCAGCGTAGATGGTTTGAACACGGGCATCCGCGAAGGCTCTTGCTATTGGGTACTCCCACATGTAGCCCCACCCACCGTGCAACTGTAGGCACTGCGCAGCAACCTTGTTTTCTAAGTCTGAGCACCTGAAATACATAAAAAAAAAATAAAGAAATTTAAGTGAATTACTTTCACTGTGGTTCTGATTTACGCCTTCTAATGCCGTGAAATCGCACCTATTGGCAGTTACTACAATATTCTGAAAGGGATTTAATTGTACTTGCATATAATTGGCAAATGTCATTCAATAGATAGTTTTCAAATGCACCAACTTTGCTCTACAAAGTATGTACACTGTAAGTGTAATTATCTACAGCAGGGTTGCCATAAAAATCGGTTGAAGGGCCAAAGTGAATTTTTGATTTAACACAGAGGGCCATACACAAACTTTGATGTTTCCAGTGAGCTTCCAAGAATCTCCAGGCACTGCTTTTACACCACTTTATTCTCAGTTTAAATGTTACTTTTTACATATGAACAAGGTGTTTTCTAGCCAATGTTGCTTGGTGGGCTGCACACATAGGGTTTTTAATTCGTTTTCGCTGGCCACATGGTCGAGGGCACATGCAGCCCACGGACCGCACTTTGCCAACCTGTGACCTACTGAACACTTCTTGCATTGTGTTCAGGAAGTCAAACGCACTGATTTTCCATGCCCATGAAAACCAGTTAGTTCGTTTACATACTACTGTAACTTTTATGTTGCCATTAAAAGAATTCTCCCTATTATTTTTATGCTTGGTAGATAAAATGACATTAAAACACTAAACAACAATACAATATATAAAATATTAAAATGTAAAAATAAATAATAGCCTATCTTTTAATGTTAGAGTTGGAACATGTGTATGCTATTAAAAACAATATTAAATTACAATATTAAATTCTATATGTTTTCTATAAATACTAGAAAGGTATCTAGTAATAATAGCAGAAGAAAATGTACAGTACTAACCAGTACTTTGCCATGGAGGCAGTTGAGGAATCGAGGCGTCCTTCGGCATACAGCTCAATACACTGGTCTATGAATGCACGCCCTATACAGATTTCGGTTTTCATCTCGGCCAACTTGTGTTGAATAGTCTGAAACCAGAAAACAGAAATTCATGATATAAAGTAGGACACTTGCCAGCAACCATAATAAATAACCATTAAGAAGTGCAGTTTAGGAATAGATGTTAATTTTGCAATGAAAGGAAAATACAATCGAATTTGCATTTTTTGATGATGAAATTTTGATTACATACCCAAACACACAATGTGAAGGGGGTGGGGGAAGGTAAGTGCCTTGCCCAAGGACACAAGCAAAATTCATAATTTTGAACCTACAACCTCAAAAGTTTATAGTCCAAATCACAACTGATGTGCTATCCACTCTCACAAAGTACGAAATGTGATTGTAATTTTACAAACCTGTAAATTGGAAAGTGTTTTTCCAAATGCTTTTCTTTCGCGGACATAATTCCTTGTCTCTTCAAACATGAACTCAGCATGGCCATTTGCCAGGCTGGCTACAATTAACCGTTCCCTTGGTAACTGATCCATAAGGTAATAGAAACCTTTGTTGACCTCACCCAATAGGTTACACTGAGGTATACGGACATCTTCAAAAAATAGTTCTGCCGTATCCTGAAAAATAATATAATATTGATAATGATTAAGATGTAATAGTACATTTATGCTACATTGTGTTAGTGGAATTTGGCTTGAGAGTCAGTTTTAAAACTGGAATTGATAAAGCATGAAGATCAATATAATGGGAGAATTTAATCAATTTTGGCATAACAACAAGTTGTGGGGCCCAGGTGAAAACGTGTTGGGGCCCATGAATTTCAGTAAAGTATACGCTAACCTTACAGGCATTAAAGGCAGTTTCCGTATCGATAAAGAATATAATATTGTGTGACTATAAACAATAAAAACAACTTTTTTTTACACACTCCAGGGCCCCATTTGACTGGGGGACCTGAGGCTTCGTCCTCTGAGAGCCCATAGACAGGACGCCACCTAATTGGTGTTGTATTACCTATTCAAAGATGTATAGTACCTATAGAAATTTAAAAACTTACAACTGCCTTCTGCCCAATTTTCTGTAAAATACGTCCTTTCTGAAAGCCGGGCATGCCGGCATCTACCAGGAAGAGACTGATTCCGTGAGCTATTTTCTTTGCGTTGGGATCTGTGACAGCAACGATGATGGCAACATCACACATGTATCCATTTGTTATAAAGACCTAGATGAACCAAATGAAAATTTATTAGCTTAATCATGAATGAAGCTACCAAAACTTCTAATATAAAATAAAATGGCCAGGCATTTAACAAAAATTACTACTGTCTTAAACTTCATAGCAGACATGCTTCAGGAAACACAAAAAATAATATTCAAATAAAAAGGCATAATAGACCTTTTAGAGTGACAATCAGAATAGAGCCTGGAATACACGTTTGCCTCGAAAAATGTAGGCCTTTACATATCAGGGGACTCAAGTATTCTACCAAGTTGTGGGAATCACCTGGAAATTAACCCAGCCTCCACAAATTAAGATATTTTTATGCTTTTACTATACTGTGTTATCAATTGTCTCTCGGAAGTCAGTACCAAAGGGTACCACCATGTGCAACAAAATAATATCAGATGTGTTAGGAAGGCTCAATTAAACACACCTCCCAAAACTGGCTTCTTCCAACTTGGGTCCCCTGACATAGGTTTACATTGTTGTTTTTTGGGACCTAAATAGCAAGAATATTCGAAGATCCTTTGACAGCTTACAAATGAGATGTGCAGAGCCTAATTTTGTATCAAAGCCTGGTACAGTAAAAACGTCCATTTTACATACCCCTTGGTACCAAGGGGTGTTCTTGTGTTTGTAAATTGAAAAATTTGTAAACTAGAAAGGGTGTCAGTTTCCAATACCTTGGCCTAGCTTTCCCCTGCCATTGAGCGCTGATAGGCTGACGGCAGCCAGGCCTAGCACGAACCAACAGTGCAGCAGCGTGGTCTACCGCGCTAAAGCCTAGCTGAATTTACCTTCGATAAAAACCAAATTATTTTAACCTCTGGCATTCTTCCACTTTACAAAATATTATTTTTACTCTTATTCAAACATCTGTATGTTTTATGGCCCTTTCTATCGTGTTCTTTCTAGTTTTTAGATCGCCGAATTGTGTTGTTTACATGCATTTCGCGATCATACCTAACATTCACGATGTCAATAAGTTGGGGACCACAATGCTCTCATGGTAAAAATGTGTGCTCGATCCAATGACACTTGCATTGGTAGTTTGTTGTTCTGCTTAGGTTTATTACATTAATATAGTGATTAATACCAGAAATAGAAAAAAAAAGATCAAACTATTAATAAATAAATACAACAAACTTGATTTTATTAAGAAAAATATACATTAGAACGTGCACAATCATACTTTTTTTATGGTAATAATTGGTCGATGATGAAGTCATTAATGGCGAAGACCATTCATAAAATCGACGTTTGTAAAATAAACATTTTACTGTATACATTTAGAAAAAAAAATGCTTTATTAATTTTTTCATTAAACACATTATAATAATTGCAGACCATCTCCAATTAAAGACCACTTTTCTGTGGTCCCAAATTAACAAATGTCTTTATTTTTATTCTAATTAGAGACCAAAGCTGCTAAAAACCATGGAAACCTGGTCCCAAAAGTGGTCTTTAATTGGAGGGAAACCTGTATAATAATTGCAGAATAATGTACCTTGCTGCCATTCAGAATCCAGTCATCTCCATCCTTCTTTGCAAAGGTTTTGATCCCTTGGAGGTCACTGTAGCAAAATAGGGTAATGATTACAGTATATTAAAGCATAGGGTGGATTAAAAAAAAAAACAATCAAAAGCATGTTCCTATATATAACACAAAACAACCCCACTCCCTAAGACTGATTGAGAGTCATCATTCCATTCTGTAATTGGTGAGTTACTTGCCTTTGGATGCAAAAGTAATAAATCAATCAACAGGGGCGGATCTAGGATTTGAACGAGGGAGGTTCAAAATGTTTCCAAAAAACCCCAAATTGAAAGGGGGGACCGGGGGTTCCTCCTTTTCCTAGATGGTCGGAAATGAGCTTTCCCCGACTTCTGAGATGTCTTTTAATGACCTTAAGTTCTTCAAAATTCAAGGTTTTCCCCCTCTTAAAAAAAGTCAGGTAATTTTATCTCATTCTTTAGGCATATACATAGAGAAAAAAAGATCATTAAAGACATAGGCAATATATTATTATATTAAAAAAATATTGAGTAGTTGAATACGTAGTCTTTCTTCCATAGGTCGATGAACTGACAGGCCTGAAGAATGCACTTTCGTACATAAATTATTACAACATCAAACCAAAACAGTGTTTTTAATTTTATTTAATTGAAGGCTAGTTGGGCTAACCCTAGTTTGTCCGATCAGCCAACATATGCCTAGGTAGGTAAGCATGCATTTTGTAAGCCAGGACCCAGTAGTATTTTGTTACGTTTCTTCAAAGAGGGGGGTTTGTCCGATCCCCCTGAACCCACCACTGATCAATCAATTTAACAATCTCTGGTTACCTTCCAGCACTTGGTTCTGTCATTCCTATGGCACTGATTAATTTGCCGGATATCAATCCAGGGATGTATCTATCAAGCTGTTCCTTGGAACCGTAGTTCAATACATAGTGCAGGTTCACATCATGAATTGGGTAGCTAGGCCCTGGATAGTTAGCATAAACCCTGTAATACAAAATAATAACAAAAAATAATATTGTACATCCATGCCCATTATTATTATTTTTTCTTAATTGTAATATATATTCCTTTATGTTCTTGTCATAAAAACAACAAAAATCTTTGAATAATGAAAATAAAAAATGTAGACATTGAAGCTGATAATGTCAATTGAATTCAGCAGATGATTGGTTGACTACGTAGCCTAGTCTGAATATCAGCATTGGTTCGAAACCTCATGGTTTAGTTGGTAGAATGAAGACTTCTCCTATAGGACATAAACCAGAGGCCCTGTGAACACATCTGACGTGTGCAGTTTCAACAACCCAACATATCTTTCAGAAGTGTGGAGGGTTACTGGTAAACTTTAGTCCCATTGAGAAAGGGTGTGATTACTAAGATGATACTCATTTATTAAGTATAAATTCAGCACAATGCAACTATGAGTTATTATAGGTAAATTGACTACCATTACCCTTTACAGTGTAATTACACTGTGCAGAATTTGTATAAATCAAATTGCATCAATTGCTTACTGCTCTTCCAGCACAACGTGCGCTGACATCACATCGCCTCCGAGACCGCCCTTTTCTTCCGGGACATCAACTCCTAGGATGCCGGTCTCACCAGCTCGTTCCCAGGCCCACCGGTCAACGTAACCTTGTTTTTCCCACCTGAAAATGTCAAAAATGTGATGAATGAAGCTATTCCAATTCCAAATGTGGTACTCACCGCTTAGGGCCCATTAAAGCAACTTGGTTGTAAAGAGGGGTTTTTAAATGATAGTTTTTATCATCACTACTAGTACTATATATATTTAACTAATATGGATTATTCTAGAAAACATAGATATACATTCTTTGTTTGGAAAGGTTGAATGCTTCGATATAAGAATATTGTGTCAAATTTGATTACGTTATCATGGCGACAGCTAAATTGCATATTTATGTAAATTTGAACACTATCCACCACTTCAGAGGATATAACTGAAATACATAGCAGTGAAAAAAAAAACATAATGTTGCAATTGTTGGGGTCAAACCATAGTTTGGCTGTAGTTTCTTTTTAGTTGCAGGTTACTTGAGAGAACAATTTTTGGAAAAAGACGGTAAAGCCACTGGTTCTGTGTAGAGGCCCATATCCGTATTTCATATTCAAAACTTAATTGTTTAAACTAAATATAAATTTAATTTAAAAAAAACATTATTATATTCACTTGTCCTGGTGAGGTGCAATTTCATCTTGAAAAAACTTTCGCACAGTTTGACGGAACATATCATGATCTGATGTCATTATCCTACGTGTACCAATGTCGGTCAGTTTTTCAGCTTGACCAATCTCTGGCCGGGCACAGAATGACCTGCAATAGACAGTTTGTACGCATACAATAAGTTTCACTATAACAAACTCCTAATTCACAAAGAAAAAAATTACTTTACAACCAGCTGAGCTAGCCTCACAAAATTCACAAATGTTTTGTTGTAATTAATGAAAAATTGTTCAAAAGTGTGTCTATTAATACCAATTTAGTTTTATAAGTAGTAATAATAATAACAATAATAATAATAATAATAATAATAATAATAATAATAATAATAATAATCATTTTGATTCAATTATTTGTAAGTATTCTTGGCAACTTTTTACTCTAGTATAGTGTAGTTTAAAAGTATAGTGTACATAGTTTGAAAGCTCTTGAACCAGGAACACAGTTAAATGCAGGTAAGAAATATTCAGCATAATAAATTACAAGTCTGCTCTCTTGGTTAATTTTTTTTCTGCACAATTTAGTAAATTATTCATGGATTTAATTAATCCCTGCTACACTCACAATATTATTTAAAATAATAAATTTTAAACATAAATCCGAGTTACCTTTAAAATGGCATTAACTTTTGATAGAGATATCAAACAATAAAATGTTTTAAAAAAATGCTTTGATACAGGGTACATACTGTATCCATTTCATATCCACCCATTTCTGCCACCCTATTCTAACAAGAAAGAAATGTATGACATTTAACATTGAATTATATGTCATGTGTGACGCAAGTGAACGTTCAATGCATGACCGGTAATGTTTTAATACTTCTACTACTGTTATGTTGAATTTGAACTTGTGAATACAGAAAGCGATTATCTTATCTTATCGTATATCCTGTTGTACCTACTTAGTTATCAATTAAAGGCTCATACCTTTAGCCTACACACTCCTACTACACTTTTTTAAAAAGAAAAAAAAAAAAAAAGAACCAGTCAAATTTTGCCCAGGCTCAGTGTTCTTATTTTTTGGCCGATTTCAGGCTAGAAATGTTCTTAAATAAGAAAGTATAATACATACTCCAAGTATTGAAATACACGCCATCGTGTTGGGATTCATTCATGATGATCATTTCCTGATGATGACATAATTAATGTCGAAATATTGAATCCCAACACGATGGCGTGTATTTCAATACTTGGAGTATGTATTATACTTTCTTATCTGAGATTAATCAGTGGACCTTTCGGTTTTTGGAAATGTTCTTAATTTGTTCTTATTTTTATACACTTTTCAAGCTTAGAAAATTATTATTGTACAGGCTTAGTATATTATTGTACTGTATACAGAGTATTACATAGCCACCTACTACACATTATGGTACAGATAACATTTGTTTGCTTTTCTAGTTCTTTTAAAATAAAAATCTCATTTGATATTTTAACTCAGCCTCCATTTGTTCTTAATTTTTAAGCAATTTCAGTCTCAGTATTCTTACAGTATGTGTTCTTATAAAAAACAAAAGTTTACTACTGTACTACATTACCACGACTGAGTTCTAACTGAAGATAGGCTATTAGAAACATAAGAAAGAACTCTCAACATAAAAAAAACTGTATCACTGAATTGCACTGTGGGTAAACTGTACTAACGCAAGTTTGTTTATATCCAGTCATACGCAGCGCACCATTACATGAGGCGCTGCGTACATCTGGATCTGTTATGAATATAAACTTACATAAATTGCCATGGAAACAGAAGGGTGCCACGTACATCTGGATCTGGATAAAAGATATGACGTATCGTATATCTGCTTCACTTTTACTATGCGAGAGTTCTACCTTGTGTTTTAGTATTTTTGATTTAACCTTCAGGATTTTGTGTAAGTCATCAGAAATTAGGTTTACTCTATTTCCTTGCAGCAGGCTAAACCAGGTCATACAGTATACAGCCATTTTGATATCTTTTAAGTAAATTGGACTTTAAACATTGTCAACACAGCAAACAACAATGTTCACTGTCTCCGTTTTTTGGAAGTCAACTCCTACATAAACTGTATTTTAGTTTCAGGAACATAAAAAGGATGGAATGATGGAAAATCATGTTTTAAAACTGCTGCAAGAATTACTTCACAGACCTAACTGCACTAAATAGAATTGCTTCATAGAATCATGTTATCAGACAATTTCTCTTAACACATGATGTAAAGAATCCAAGTCAATCTTTTAATAACAACGAAGCAAGTACAGCTCCATAATTTCATTTTCAACAAGAAACAAAATTTTTAGACAACATCAGGAGTATGAAAGGAAGAGAAATTAAAATATAATGTTTTGGGAAAAATCTCTGAGCTTTCGCGCTATTCTATATTAGACTAAAATGACTCTTTAAAAAAGTTGTAATGTATCAAAAGGTCAATTTCCAAACTTTAATAAGAGATTTTATATTTTAACCTAGATTTTACCCTGTGGCTACAAATATTAACAAATATGCACTGGAGAATGATGAATGATGGTTTCCACTAAACCCTAAACCAATAGTAAAGTTAAAAGGAAGAAAGTTTGCAGACTGATCAACCAAGACCTACTAAACACCACAACATTTTGATGCAAAAATGTTAATAATATTTAATTTATCCACCCAAGAATATTAACAATCAAAACTAATGTAACTAAAGGTATAATTATCCAAATTCTGGTTAAAATGATCAATATTGTATGGGTTTCTGAATTTTAGAGAGACGGCCTAATACATTGACATTGCATGTAAAGTTTTGACTGCCTGTTGGGATGGGTGAGTGTGTTTAGACAATGATTTAACTTTGTTTTAAAACTGTTAATTTACATAGCAATAGCAAACACCATTAAAACAATTTATATATTTTCATAGGGAAAACAACCACTTAGTTAATATTATATATAGTTTTTAATCTAAATTTTTTTTAAATCTAAATCACTATACTACAGAAAATAATATAATATATATACAGTAGGCCCTGTGGTCAGTCATATACATACACTGCAGTAGGCCCTGTGGTCAGTCGGGTAGAAAGTATGACCTACTGACCCATCAAATTTCAAAAATTCAGTAGCAGATCTAGGAGTGAAATGGGTGGGATGATTGGGTGGGGGTAGGGATAAATGAAACTGAGGTGCACTCGTTCAGTGACAAAACAACGTAACTTAAAATTTTAATTTTTCAAGAAAAATAGCGTTAAAATTTGCATGTTTGCAACTTGGCAATAAATTGTCATATCCTTCTGAAATTTTGCAGGACTATATATCTACAGACATTACGATTATACAATTTTAATTACATCCATTAGTTTATTACAAAGTTATTAACGATATTCACAGATACGTTGTTTTACCTCGAAAACATGTCAGGCGCGGTATTGTCACAAGTGCAACATATTGTATGAAAGTATCACATCTGAGGAATTTATATAACTATCTTGTGCATATGTCGTTGTTAATTGATATGAAAACACCATCAACCAGTTGACATTGCTGTGCAAAACTCCATCAAATCAAAACAATTTTTGAATACATTGATTTTCCCCCTAATCTTGCAGTTAACGTTGTTTTACCCAAGAATCACTAGATTTTAAGTTGTGCTTAAAGATAGGTGGTGCTATTTCTGAAACGACTCATTGTTAAGACCTGAAATTTTCACAAATAATTCAGAAGTGTTTAATTTTATTTCCAAATATTATCTCAAAATCAACAAAAATTCAGTTACGTATTGTTTTGCCTGGTGGCACCAAAATCAAAAGGTGAAATGAGACCAATTTCCAGAGGTGAGGGGGAACAGACTGGGGATGGGGGAGGGGAGGCAGGAGGAGCTTTTTCCCTCACACCACTGCCAAAATGTAATTGTCACTCTCACCACATAGGCTAGGCCCTAGGCCAAAACTAAGTCAAGTGGTAAGGGAAGGTCATGCTGCCTGTCGCCTAGCTCAGATGAGATAGGGATAGGCTTAGCCTAGCCTAGACACACCGTTGTCATTGATTAACGTCAATTACAAAGCTCACCGTTTATTAAAAACTGCATTGACACATGTCGTTTGTGTACGACCAAATACTGAGGTCTTCAGTGAACTGAAAAGAACGTTTCGCAGCATGCTAAAACTGTTTGTGTTCAAATAATGTTTCAGATTCGGCGATCCGGTTGTGTGTTGATAGATTGATGCTGGTTGGCCTAGGCCTACTTCCAAATGAATTATCCCAATAGATGATTTTTACAAGTTAGCCTGTAGTTGAGGGCAGCAAATATATAAGAAACATGATCAGCTTAACCTTTGGCTCAACCCTGACATGTTTTAAGGCTCATGCGGCTCTTTATATAGGCCTAGGTCTAATTTCTGATATCTCACATTCCGATCCTGATGTCGCTCATGCACTACACAAACCAATATCCAATAACCACATGACTGAGTAATTATAATATTGAAGGGATTTTTAAGAGGTTTCATAAATTGGACTTTATTCTAATGATTAGTAATCGAAGGCAGCTTCGCTAAAATTTATGATGCCCGGGCATAGACTGACACCCTTACCATTCGCCAAATAAATTCCGGGTCGTTTGAGTAATCAAAATAATTTTAAAAAAATGAGGGCCAGGGATCAAAATTTCTTTTCTATCATTAAACATTTAATTTATTTCCAATTGTTCAAAGGTTAACAAAAATATCCCTCTTTCTAGAGTTCAAGGCCATGGTAAAAAAAATAGTTTTTTGCTTTAAACATAGAGCAAAAGCCTAGTAAAAGGAAGATGATAATCGTGTCTTTGCCTAGTAAAATAATGATGAACCACATTGGTTTTTTTTTCATAAAGTTCGAATAAACCAGTGGGATGTCCCCGCTTTCTAAGTAAAACAAAAATACGAACATTAAGTAATTATATAATAGTTCATAACTAAGAATATGATGTTCTTTAAAATGATGATGTGTGCACGACGTGCAACACTCGAGAGAGACTTAATTATCCTCTTCTGGATGATTTTATAATAAGATAATCACGAGTATTACCGCAGGCAAGTATACCGTAATTTAAGCAGTGGCGCCAGGGTTCAGTGCCCGACTGGGGTGGGGGTCGATGTCCCCGACGAAAATAAGTGGGCGTGGTCGGGCGTTGCCGTGTTCCAGGTGGCGAAGCCCCGAAAATGTGGCAATTAGGGGTTTCGAAGTGCTTATTTTTTATCAATTTTAGAATCTACTAGGCCTGTAGAAAATTTTTTTTTTTCTCAAGCGACGAAATGTGTTTTTTTATCCCGTGTAGATAAGTTTAAGAATGTTAACAGGAAAATATTTAAACAGATTCATCACTTGTGTAGTTTAAAAGCAGCAAGGTGTCAATGCTTTGGAGATCATTAGACCAAGGCATAACAAATATGTTTAACAAAAATGTATACCTCATTGGATAAACGAGGCTCAATCCAAATCTTAATTGTTAAGATCTAACATTAAAGTGATTAAAACATCCTCAACAAAGACTTCCAACTGCAACGTTTACAGTAAATTTTGTTTAGCGCCACCATCATGAGTACAATCTAACATTTGTTAGACTTTGGTATAAACCGACGTTTCGCAAACTATGGTCCGCGGCCCAAATTCGCGGAAAAATAACAAAGAGACGTTTCATCATGGAGAAAATAGATTTTAATATAGCCGCTTTATTGTTACAGCGAATGCGTCGCTTGCACACGCCGCTAAAGTTCCAGATGATGGGTGCTATTTGAGTTATAAGCGGTTTTTGTGTCTATGCCTCCTCGGGAGCTAGACACTATGTTACCGTCTAGTATTAACCCTGTAAGATCGAATAAATCCGGTATGGAGGAATGATGGGATGAGTCATGAGCTAAAGATAAAAATAAATATAAGACTTGTCCTAGAAAGATCACTACAGTAAACACAACACATTTCTTGATAACCGAATGCCCATGTGGATACTTTATTGCTAAACATAATACCTGTATAGTAAGGTAGTCTTTAGTCTGAGTGTGCGTAAAAGTTTTTTGGAAGAAGGAGAAAGCTATGACGTGTGTGGCTGAACCGTGTTTGGTTGAAACATGGTAGAAAAAAAAACAATCAACAATTGTGGGGTGGGGGAAAACAAATGTACGGTATTATTTATTTAATAAAATAATATTTAATTTGTATACAATGAAATTTTATCACGGAGAGAACAGATAATGATGTCAAAATATTGTATATAAATGGAGGCTTTATAATCAAAAGGTCTTGCCAAGATTTGGTATGTCGGTCCCTGGCGCGGCTGGGCTGCTGGGCCGCGGCTAGGTGCGGAATCGTAAATAGGCCGTGAAGTAAAAGTTTGCGGAACGCTGGTATAAACAGCACTGCACAGACGATGTTTCAACCAAAATCATAATCAATTCTTTATCATCTTTGTTCATAAAATGCATTCTCTCCGATTATAGACGTGCACACATTTCAGAAGATACATAAAATATGTAGGCCTATATTATGAAAAATGCATAATTAATTTTTTAATTTAGTTCATTTGCTTTAATACGGTAATATAATATAATATGTAATCATTTAATGCCAGTAACTAATCTCTTTTGCTTTCTATGTATAGGCGTGTTATGTATAAATATATGAAAATATTTGTATAACGGAGTTTAGTAGATTGGAGTCCCTTCTAACACTTAGGCCTACGTGTTTTTTTTTTTGTTTTTTTTTGTTTGTTTTTTTTAATATTAATTTTGCATTACAGAATTGTATGCACCATCTAAAGTAAGACATGTTGTGACTTAATTTTGAATAGTGTATGTGAATGAAGTAAAAAAAGAAATATAAAATGTAAGGTAAAACAGCTCTGCTGAGCACATAGCCTGGTGTGTCTATCTCTCTTTCTTTGATGTTTGTATCTGTCAAAGTACCATATAAAATGATTTGGTGTACCTTCTTAACATAAGCCGGTACCCATTTTTACTAAAACATAAATATGTAAGTAAATTTGCTCATTTCATTTTAACAATTGGCCTATCTATAGCATGTTTTCGCAAAGGTGGTGATAACTTGAACCCAAATGTACAGGGTTATTAACAAGGCTTAACTCAAGATCCAGTCAAGAAAAAGGGTACGTACTCTGCGCCCTCATTGGGCACACATCATCCCCAACGGCGGCGGAACGTTTTTGAATTTGGGTGGGGATGTCATAAGGTAAAAAATCCTGTATGAGTATTATCATAATAATAGATCGATTTATAAGGCGAACATAAACAATGTGTAAGCACCAAATAATAATAATAATAATAATAATAATAATAATAATAATGACATTGTATAGCGTTCGTTAACATTTTTTGTCACTGGTGCTGGGAGACGTCACAGAAGTGGGGGGGGGCATTCCCCAGTAGAAAAAAGTGGAGGGGCCAATGGCCCCTTCCGCTTTCGCCGCCGTTGATCATCCCACCCACCCAGCACCCACTAACCCACACCCTTGTCGGAAATATTGTTTGTTCTTATCTTAATTGACAATTTAATATGTATTATGCCAACATGCATTCCCGAAATAGTTTACACTTTATTATCTTTTAATTGATCATAAAGCTCTGTATTTACTTGTGCCTATAAATTAAATGGAATAGTTTGCGGCCTACGCACATAAACCTTACTAAAATATTCCTGGGAATAATATAGAGATACGCCAACGAGCGGTAAAATTTAAATCTGTGTGAACAGATTACAGTATTTATATACTACATACTTTTTTATTGGTTGAATGTGATTTTCAGGTGGTAATTTTTTAAATATTTTTTTTTTAATATTTTTAATTTCTTTTTTTTTTGCAAATCACACGAAACAAGAAATTTTATTGGTCAAAAGTAAAAGAAAGAAAAGGAAATAAACAGTCTATATTCTGTATATTCTTCTACTCTCCTATTAAAGATTGGTTTTATTTGTATATCATAATTTCATGTCAATTTTAAAATTTTAAATATTAATGATTTTATACGTCGCGAAATTTTTTTCCCCCCATTAGAAATGAGCTAGACCCGGCCTAATGGGCGTTCCTGATGCTCATTAATTTCTACTTTTCTTGTTATCAAATTATTTTTGTGTTTAATTTGTGCATGTGGAGCATCGAATAAATTCAATCAATCAATCAATCATCAATTAAAGAACACTGCGTAGAAAATCTGGTAATGCAACATCAGATGTTAGAGGCCCCCACATTAATGTAAAATCGATTAAAACAGAAACTATCAAACAAATCTGCAAGGGATTCCACTCACAAAACAAACATTACTGAGAGTATGTATGGGTTAGATGTAAGATTAATCACTTTAATTATTGTTTGTAATCAACAAAGATGAAGTATATTGATAAGAACTCCGTGGTCAGGTTGTCTTGAATGTTGTATGTACATCTTCGATAGGGTGAACGACCATTATGAGGTGTAAGGTCGGTCAATGCGGGGTTAAGCGTAGGTTTCTGGAGGCATCATCTTGGGATAATTTGTTCTTCAAAATTGCAACATTATGGGTGCAGTCTTCCTCAAATATGAATTTTATCCAAAAATGAACTTCAGACGGCCATGTATTTGTCGTGTCTTGATGACGTCAGATAATGTACCATGAGGCAATTCCCTACACAACTTTCCTACTAATTTACTGATGTTTAGCTCCGACCAACGACCCTAGATATACCACTAGAGGCATGAGAACTTTCAACCCGCAATGCATTGCGAACCACAACAACACAACGGCCTGGATAAAATTCAGTGTTAAGAAAACGCGTTCTGCATAACAAGCACGTCAACGCAAGTTTAGAGTCAGATAAACTTAGAAAGCACAGTAGGCTTGTTCCCCTTCTCTTACAAATACACCTCAATGATGGAAGCAATAGATTCATAAACAAAATTAGAATAACGAAAGCTACCGGTACAATTTACGCAAAATAAACAGCCAGAGGGAAAGGTTTGAACGACAGTCATCTTTCGCTAAACAGTGGCAAATTATATATATATATAAATATATATATATATATATATATATATATATATATATATGTATGTATATA
>NW_022696369.1:2543587-2555273 GCF_011630105.1 Anneissia japonica
GACAGTACATATATATATATGTATATATATATATATATATATATATATATAAATGGGTCTACAACAAGAAACAAATCTCTAAATTTGTGATTTTTAGTTAATTTTTAAAAGAATAAATGTGTTTTGGATAAGATTAGGGAGTGAATTAAAATAAACAGACCCTATTAGACAAAACTAAAATATCAGTTCTAAGCTTTTGTATATTAAAACTACCAGCAGCACAACAATTTTTTTGTAGACATTTTTCTGGTTGTAACTTTAGTAGAGAATTTGCAAAGGTAACCTGGAACAACACCAGCAGTAGATTTTGTAAATAGGCAGCCAAGCTATATATCTAGGGTAGGCCTACATCTATGTGTGACGTTATGCTTTTACTTTCTATCTGGATATTTTACTTACGTATAGTTACTCACATTAGTCTTAGCCGTGGATATATAAGGGACAAAAAATTGTTTAATAAATTTAGAAATCGTAAAGAAAATTATGGAGACAATACCACCAAACTCGTTTGGCAGATTGTTATACAAAAAGCCGTTGATTAAATTATAAAAAAACAGCCTGCCCTCGAATGATCCGCAAGATATACATCAAAAAAGATTAGAACTAACGAGAAAACAATTATTTGAATTTAATTGTGGATAAATATGCATGCAAATTTTAAAGCATAATTTCATTATAATTTTTTTTTCTGTACCGCACATCATAGTCACAACGGCCACTTCAATATTGCTGCGGGCGGTGAGATTAGCCGGTGGTTTGATCAAAACATCGCGCGCACACACACCTACCCAGCAAGTTCATAATTGAAAAACAACTTGGAACTTCAATCAAGCACATGGGTAAAAATTCAATTGTTTGACGGTATTAGGGTCACGTGACTTCAAAAAACTAACAAGCAACATTTTACAGTCGGAATAATAGTAAGTGTTAAAGTCAATTATAGCAACTGGCCCAAAAGAAATTGTGGCAAAAATATACACAAATATTAAGGAAAATTGAACGCTTTTGTTCATGACCTTGAGCGATTTATATAGATGACGTAGAAACCTGACAATATTGGAACATGTGTCCACCTATTTTGGACGAATTGATTGTCAAGTGAGGAAACGTTTGATGTAACATGTCCAGTGATCTAGGTATTTGTGATAATATTGCAGTAAATATAAAATAATAAAATGCTAGTAAAAAATATGATAATGGGAATAATAATAATAACATTAAACTACTTTAACGGTATTTACAAAGATGTTGAAGGGCCTACATTAGTATTCCAATAAAAAAGCCATTCAAATGTGTTAATAACAATGTATACTATATATACTGTCTCTTATACACATCTAGATGTGTATAAGAGACAGGCAGAGAAATGTCCTGAAAGTTGCCTTGGTAAGTGTTTTCGATCAATGTTAAACAGTGGCGGAACGTTGGGTAAATTGCTGTCTCTTATACACATCTAGATGTGTATAAGAGACAGGCGCTATAGTTCGCAAAATATGGTGATTTTAGGTGATTTTTAAATACTTGACCGTGATTTTTTGGGGGGGGGACAACTGGGTGGCGCGAGTAATTTTTGGGGTGGGGGTGTGCACCCCTGCCCTCTGCAAGATACGCCACTGCACTAAGTATAGTTCAATTTTGAAATCATTTCTTTAGAAACTTGCATAGCACTACATGTATGCAACACTTGGAGCTTGATATTTTATTAAAATGTTATGCATAATCTAGAAGTAGTGATCTGTTTCTAAGTCTGAAAAATCTGTAAGTATTCAATGCACCTTTCTGCCCCATCCCTTGTATATTGATGCTATTAAGTTGTGGGACATAAAAGATTGTAAACACACATAATCATGTGTGTTTAATGGATATAATTATGTGTATTCCCAACTGATAAATAACACGTTCTTATTGGAGGCAAAATACTGAATTATATATATATGGCCTGGAATATATATATATAGGCCTATATGTATATATACATATATATATATATATATATACATATATTATATATAGGCCTATATATAACATTAAGCTATCATAAAATTAAAAATTGTAAAAACAAAAATAGTAAATGGGTCTGCACAAGAAACAAAAGTTTGTGATTTTTAGTTAATATTTAAAAGAATAAAATGTGTTTTGGATATGATTAGGGAGTGAATTAAAATAAACAGACCCTATTAGACAAAACTAAAATATCAGTCTTAAGCTTTTGTATATTAAAACTACCAGTAACACAACAATTTTTTATAGACATTTTTCTGGTTGGAATTTTAGTAGAGAAAATACCGTACAAGTGAACACTAAAGGCTCTGATGATAAGTACAATAAAATTTAGATTACATTTACATTTCTTTCTTTACACTTTCTTAACATAAATAAATATAATAAGCATTATAGCCTTACTAAAATGGTTAATCAAATTGGTTTATTGTCTGATTACATAAGCATTTAACTACTGGTGAAATTTGATATTTGAATTGCATATTTTGTATATTAAAGTAAATTTTAAATTTATTAGGCCCTAGTACTTTAGTACAAGAAAACATTCTCCTAAATTTACAGAAACCTAATAATAGACCTACGTATTATTAACATGACCATTAAAATAACTGGTAATAATTATTAGTGTAATATTGTTAATCAGCGAAACTGAATTGTTTTTATCGCGCGCGTCTTATCATTAATCGTTAACTTATTTAATTTTTTTTAATGAGAAATCCAATGATTTAATACAATTTTGAGTGAGTCTCCAGGCTTTACAAAAGATTGCATTATTTAAAACTGCACCTTTAAGCTATGCTTCTGAATGTTGTTAATTGAGTTGTTCCTAACTAGTTGGACATAGCGTGTGAAGAGCTTCATGTATAAAATAATATCATTTTTTCTGTTCTGTGGATTAATCTCCGAGTATACAAGTCCCATGTTGAGAATCAACACAATTTAATGTCGGACTGATTGAACTTCTAAAAAATTAATAGAGTCATCCTATTACTTGTCACCTCTTGAAAGTGTCACGGATTGACTAGGGGATAATGAGACCTCGGGGAAACGCGTTTGCAGTGTAGGATCTTTGCTTGCCTCGTAACATTTGACAATTATGCTCCGATGATTTTTGTAATTGTGGTGATGAAGACATCTGTACAATCAGCCTTGATGGCTAGAACCAACGCTGGAAGCAGTCGCTTGGAAAAGACTCGACTAGCGTGAGGTGAAAAAAACTTTTAGATGCAAAATACAACGACTCCCAAGCGATTTAAACGAAGACAAAACAAAAGCGTCACAAACGACGGTAAACGCGTTGACCAGTAAAAGCAATTAAATAAAATCTACCAATAACCGTTTCCATAGAAAAGAAATCATATAACGATATCCATAAATATCTTTGGAAAGAGAGCTTACTAAGTAAGATAATACAACTTGACGGCAAATTATATAAACACCTGAAATGGATTGGTGAGAATGACGTGTCATGAATAGCACCAAGGCGAGACGAAGGACGAATGTGACTCGACATTTATTTAATACTGTACATTATAGGGTCACATTGATATGTACTAGTGAGGTATGTATGAAGAGCGGTATGTTACTAAATACTAACGCATACAAGTTGCAATTTTTTGTCCCATTTTTGGAAATCGTCATATTTGTAATACAGTACCGAATACAAAATTATGCAATCAATTGAAGCTCTCTTAGTCGTGTTACAACATATTAAACTTTTTAAATAAAAGTACGTGTACCTCAACAGAAAAAGCCAATCCGATCTAATATAGGCTACTTTTAGCTTGTGAAAGTGGATGTATATAGGCATATAACTAATTAAACAAAATGTACTTTATAAATCAATAGATTGATTGATTGATTGATTGATTGATTGGTTGATTGATTGATTGATTGATTGATTGATTGAAATCAATAAATTTCACAGAGGACTCGATTAATCATCGCACTTTTTACCGAATTTATAAATTGTACTGTATAATTTAAGACCTGATTTAGCATACTTGAAATTCAAATCTCATGTGCGTTCATTACGTATAGACGCTCTCTACCACCATGGATGAAATATATTTCTTATAGGAAATATATCTTATTTTAATATATTTCCTCCATGCTACTACTAGGTTCGTGATGACGTCGCATGTGCATTGCTCCGTCCAAATTTAGCGACAGGCCATTGTAATGAATAAGCTTGGGATATTACGTATCTGAGTATGCTAAATCAGTTCTCAAATTATATAAAATTAATAATAATAATAATAATAATAATAATAATAATAATAATAATAATAATAATGATAATAATAATAATAATAATAATAATAATAATAATAATAATAATAATAATAATAGTGTAGTTTTATATAGCGCACAAATTCATCTAAATTGATAAACTTCTCTATTAAACTAAATGCAACCTGTATGCCTATTTTCATAATATTTGTTAATAGTGTTTTATCAAGTTGATTTGTTAGATAAAAGTATTTTTATTATTATCATTCTATTTGAATTTAAAAGAATTTAATAAAGAAGCATTAATGCAAACTTGGGATTATATTATTATAGTGTTAAAGCCTGTAGCAAAAAAAAAAATGCTTAGGCCTATAAAGTTTTCTGCTCGACTGGCCTAAGCTTTATTAAATGGCTAAATGACATGAAAGTGACGGGTCACATGTTTTTACCAGTTCCTAGTGTCGTTACATATCTCGTTTGTTTTGATTATACATACTGTGGGATTAAGATTTGAGAGTTTTGTCCCAAGGCGGATAATGCTTTGAAACACAAAACTTGAACTTACACTATCATAATGTAAGGCGGAAGTGACGTTGGAATAACATCATAATGATAATTATAATTTTAATTTACTCTCTAATTGATTCGCATTATTAATTAAGTAGGTATGATTTTATTTTGATTGAAACTCGTATAATTAAATTTAGCCTTAAAAAATTATAGTGAGATACATTGTGTTTTATCAATGGTTTGATACGGTAGTACAGTAATAGGCCTTAGTGCCTAAAAAATAGTTTATAGTTTTCCACGTTGTTATTTTCTATCGAATTCTTTCTATCTTTTTCTCAATATGATATTTTTATTTCTTCTATTCTTTCCTCTCTTATAATTCGTTCTCTACCTATTCTCCTCCTCTTTGTTCTCCTTTCTCTTCTTATTTATCATTATATCTTCTGCATTTTCTTCAACGTCTTCTTCACATTCTTTCTCTTGTGTTTTTCTTCATATTTTTCTGTTGGTTTTTCTTCAATCACCCATTCTTTTCTATTTCAACTTCATCTCATTTTATTTCCATAGGCCTATTTATTCTATTTTTTCATTTTCTTCCTCTCTTTGTTATTTTTCTTTTTGTCTCTTCTATATCTTTTCTATTACTTATTCTTCTTTTTCTTCCGCTTCTTCATCGTCATCTTCTCTTATTCGTTTATCATCATGTTTCATTTGCCCCTGTCTTTCGATTTGCTCATATCTTGGGAACACAATAATTGACTAGATAAATCCCGCATAAATGATAAACTCCATTTTGACTTCCACAAAAAGGAAAAAAAAGATGAACGAACAAAGTAAATATTTGTCTTTGTCAAATTTTTAATTTGTAGAGGCAGTCGGCAAATGTTAGTGGCATTATTTGATACACGAAGCGTCCGATTAATCACCTTGATAGCCAATTGACCGTGGCGAAGTTTGTCTCCGTCTTTTACAGGCATCCTTCCATTTCGATAGAACACTTAGTGCATTTACTCAAAACCCGTTTACTTCATAATCCTAATTAAAAAGTTTATACAAATTGAAGTGTAATTGTGCGTAACAACACAGGGTACCGAATCGCAATTCGCATTAGGCCTTTTGGTAACCACAAAAACGCCCATGTGTGCGCTATTTCACCATCGTCAGTGTAGACATTGCTGGTTATTTACTGTAGTCAAATTCACCAAGCCTATACGCTGGTTTGTAAGGTATAACAAGTACTGTATGATACTATACTTCTTTGCCCAATTCAGAAATTAAAGCAAAATCTATGCTCATTTTACCTATGAGGTAAACTGTGAACAATACAAATAAATCAGTATACTGTAATAAACATACGTAAAAATGTCACATTTTTATATTCACCAAATAAGCAAATAATATTAGCTGTTTAATGCAAATTTGATAACTATGTAGACTGTTAACATATATTACCTCTACAAGTATAGTTTGTTATTTTTAAAATAAATTAATGGGTTACGGAGAATTTAAGCAACCTCAATCGAAGTAAAAAATCAATAGAATAGCTGGAATAGACAAACGACCGCATTTCATAGTGGTATATTCATAATTTACAAAAACTTAAGAAATAAGTGCAAATCGGCCTTAATGATAGGCCCAGCGAGGTCTACTTCTCAACAATTGGTTTTACCGTTATCTTATCATGTCTGTTTACCATTTGTGTTTTGGTTGTCAATAATAGCGAATGAAATTTATTTTGACGGAATTTGAGCGAATCGTTTACATAGTAATGTCGCCTGCTGTTTTTCGAAACATGCTAGCTTAGTGGGTTAGTTAACATAAGTATTAATTATGAAAGAATTGAGTCAAAACAATTGAACGTCGAATTAATAACTGATTACTGTCGCCGGTTCATAATACCGCCCTCTCGAGGGAGTGATGATCGAATCGGGTCATCGAGAGTCAATGAGTATGTTTCTCATTTTTGTTGCTTTCATACTTTCGCAAGACTTGCAATTATTTATTGGTTTTGCATCTTAATAAGAAGATCATCATTCTAGTACATGAATATGTAATTGTTTGGACCCAGAGAAAACAAGAAAAATACGAATGAATATGATTGAAATTCAATTGTTACAAAATTTATTGTTAATTTTTCAACAAACGTATTCTTTTTATATGCATATTATGCAACTATCCTATAGTGCAGCTGATTTTCAGTTGTTTTATTCACACTAAAGTACGGTTTCCATAAAATCGCTACAGTGTTGCTACAGTGTTTTGAACCACAATAGTTGCACAGCGTAGCTGCTGTCTCCAACGAAGTCGGAAGGCCCACCGATTCGACCGAATTAGCGCCGTCGAAAGCTGTCTGTAATAGCGAGCACCGATTTGAAAGAAAGCAGACTTTAGTGTGAATGAGACAACAGCAGGTTGCGTTTGCGTCACTAGGCATTTGATTTGAAGTTGTTCACACGGGAAATCTACTGTTGCCTTGGTAGTAGCTTTGTTTGAGTTTGCATGAATGATTCTAAAGCCGGACACTCACTGCGTCGTATGACGAATCCAACTCCGCTCCTTGTGAGAGCTAGACGACGCCGTCAGTTGATTGTTAGTAGCAGTCTGAACGGATCGTCATTAAAAACGATCCGTTGCTCGAGGTCGTGGCTTTGCGTTCTCCATAGAATCGCGTCGGCCGACGACCGACGCGCGCAATGAGTGTCCGGCTTTTAAACTACTCTCTCACTCCATGATTCCGCCTACGAGTTTGAATGCTCCTCGCCTTTGTTACATCGGTAAAACTCATAGCTGGGCAACTCCGAGCTTGTAGCTTCTGTTAGCAGCTTCGAGCTCGTGGCGGCAACTTTGAACATAAATTAGTAGCTATTCGTAGTATACTCGGGTTACGCCTACACAACTCACATTCAGCTCGGGAAACTCGTCGTTCCACGAGTTTGCCACCTGCAAGTTTTACTACAACTTTGCGGTGTTGTTGACTCTGGTACAAGTTTGTTGCACACTGCGCCGACGATGGGCTGACGCATTTTGTAGAGACCTTTAGGCCCCTAGGCGAGAGGTGCGCAAAGACATTTTAAATGACGATCCGCTCAGGGCACCGACGACTAGCAAACAGACAGCGGAGTTACATTCGTCGACCGACGATAGTACGAAGCAATGTGTTTCCAGTTTAAAATATTTGTACAAGTTCTACGTGTCTGTTCGCCATTAATACGATTTCCATACAAGTTATACGCGTTGACTGTGAGGAAGTGTTTTCTGATCCTACTACGCAATTGCCATTTTGACTCTAAACTCAATTTTTAACTCGCCATTTGTATTGAACTAAATTGATACTTGGAATAATTCGTACTTTGTTCGGAATACTTGGTACAGTATCGACACTGGGCAGTGCTTTTCGTAGAACGCGTTGCCCACGGGAAAACTGCGGCGGGCAGAGGACGCGGAAAAGATCTGCCCGTTTTGTCCGCTGGCAGAATCCTGCTTGATTTCTTTTTTGCATGATGTAGCATATAGACCGAGGACATTACTAAAGAAAAGTAAACATTTCTTGAACATGCAAAATTGCATGAATTGTTCTGTTGTGAACAAAGCATAAGTTTACCGGTTGGGTACGGAATGCGGCTTCGTTTGCAGTATAGTTCAGACAAAATGATTACGTAAATGCAAGCAACACCAGTCGTGTGTGAACTTTTAAGCCGGGTACTCACCGACGAATCCAACTCGGTTCCAAGTGAGCGCTAGGCGACCAAGGGCGTCCATCCGTTGTGAAAAGTGGTGGGGGGAGGGGACGAATTGCATAATAAGAAAGTCTTGGGCCGTAGGCCCAAGCATTGGCTGGGGTAAAGGGGCCGCTTTTTATAAAACTATATTTTTTTGAAATTATGAAAAACAGGAATCTATGCATGCAGATAATATTGAACACTAGTACATAGGGTCTTAATAATATACACAAGAATTACATCGTTTACAATAGAAATTGTGCACTTTTGAGTTTGTAAACATGTTGGCATAATAGGTTTACACGCTTCCAATTTTAACAACGTAGCCTACAGTACATTGTTTTGATAGTAAATTTAGTATTCCGATAACCGTTACACCCATAAAATCGATGGAGTTGATACTGAGATGGTTACGAAATGTACAAACAATTGCGTTTTTACTCAGTATTACGCATTACTCAGAAATACGCACCGCACTTGGAGCAGAGCGCAAGTGAATAGACAAAATTCATAACAGTCATTCGTAATTGTTGTTCTTCCCGCTCGTTTTGAAAAGTGGGGTTTTAACTATACAAGATTGGTGAAAAGTAGGGGTGGGGACAATTGATATAATGTCCGCCTAACTTTGAAAAGTGGGGGTCCCCCTCTCCCCTACCGATCGACGCCCATGTAGGCGACGAGAAGCCGTCTGCTGATTGTTGGTGTCGGTGTCTTATCCTCATTAAACACGATCCGTGGCACGCGCGTCGTGTCGTTGCGTTTTCCATAGAATCGCGTCGGCCAACGACCGTCGGGCGCAATACAAGTAGGCAGGCACATATCCAATCACTTATAACGAGCACGCACAGAACCTGTAACTCTACATTTTGTTAAGTGTCAAATAAATAATTTGTTGGTTGCGTCGGTTGCGTGCGAATATGAATTGGGCTTTATATTTAGTGTAGCTTCACTTCTACGGTACAATTGGCATGTTATGGAAATTACGTCTACGATACCCGATGTCGCATGCTAACCACCGCCTTGAAAAGTGTCGCAAAAAACTGATACATACAAGGTTGTAAAGCAAATAGGCCTACACTTTTCTACTTATTGCACCTTTGTTTATACATTTGGGCGGTAGGCCTACTTACTACTTAACTGGTACTTCCTTGGTATCCTCCCAAATCCTCCACTTGGGAACTTGTCTAGAAGGTCGCGGAGAATGGTATTAAGTACTAACAGTTAAATGATTTTCAATCGTTTCTCTAAAATCGTTGTAGACCTACTTTTGATGAATGTCGGACTGTGGTCTATTCTGATCAATGCAAACTTATTTAAGACTAATCGGGAGAATGGGGAGAGAAGGTAAGCTGACATGAATGCTGCATAGGCCTATTATTAATGATAAATTACATAATATTTATGTTGATAAAACTACCTGGTTTCATAAGTAAAATAATAAATATATTGATAATAAAAACAACAACAATAATAATAAGTGCAATTACATATGGGGCGCCGTATCGGACATTTGCGCTTTTTTGGGCAAAATAGCATTTTGTCGAGACAAAATGGTATTTTGTCAACAAAATAGCGAATGTCGCAAACAGTGCCCCGTAATTACAAAGAAAACGGCAACAATCACAACAGCAGCAGATACATCGGGGCGAATAATGTGGCATTTTCTATTAAGGCAAGCACTGGAAAGAAGCATGTACATTTGTTTGTGTGCTGATTTAAAAAGATTAGGAACCACAACGTCACACCATTTACGCTAAACATTTGGAAATGTATTTAATATATAAACTTTTAATTCACATGTAATGTAATCTCATTACGTGTACTGTGGGTAGCGCCACTGAACATTGTTTCTGCCGGGATATTGGCGCTATACAATATCTGTTGATTGAGTGATTCAAAATGGCCTCCAAAACAATGATTTTTGGCAATAAAATTGCTCTAAAAGCTCAATATACACGATATTAAGAAGAATAAGAACAACAACATTAAGAAATAAGTATAAGAATAACCAATAACAATACCATGCCGATTAAAAAATACCGGTAACAATAATAATAATAATAATAAAAAAAACAAGAGTAAAACAATCAACAGCAGAAATAACAACGAATATAACAATAACATTAAACAACGAAACAATTTTATAGAAATAACAATTATAATAATAACAACAAATATCAAGAAATAATTATATTAAACAGTAAGCCTAATACTCAATAATATATACGGTATCCAGGGTATCTCATGAAACAATTGCAAAACCCAGATATGAAACTTTGTAATTTATTTTATTCATTATTTCTTTAGGCCACTGACATCGAATTATTATTTTATGATATGAACTTCATGGATAAGCGCATTTATTGTAATATTTACTGGTAAAATTGGTGTTGTTGTCACCTAAAATTTACCTTATATTACTAAAAATACCTTATATTATACATTTGTTCATTAGCTAAGTTTTTCTTATTGCTATACACCAAATATATCGGATGTTATTTTACCTTTTTTTTATTAGTACCTGTTCATAAAACATTGGCTGATTACCTAAACCTATAAAAAGTTTGAACAAAATCTGACATTAAATGAAAAAGCCAGACTGAGGAATTAATGCGACTTGCATGCCTGGGAAATTATCCTTCCGAAAATCATATAATTATCATGTTTTAAAATAACATACCTTTACGTTGATATTGCTGCGCGTTTGAAGTATAGATGGCGTTTGGCTAGCTTAATGATAATCTTGATAAAATTAGATAAGATAAAGTTACAGGATAAATTACCATGGTGTTTAACATGCTAGTTTTGCGTCATTTAAAAGCAGTTCAACAACCGCATGGAATTTCTTTCAGAAATTGATTTTAACTCCGTCACTGGAAGAGATGACGACAGAAGAGCGTTTCATTAAGACGTCTTTTCCACTGCTCATTGGTCGTTTGCAACGTTGACCAAAAAAAGCCAATGGTGTCAATCAGATATGATGTCAAATTATTATTTAAAGAAATAAATGAAATCAATAATACAAATTTAATGGTTATTCTTGAAATACAAATCATGTTAAAATAAATGTTATCATTAAATTTGAATTATCTAAGCATGTATTCAATCAAAAATTAAAAATATAAAAACAAAGAATTAAGTTTACCTTGCAGAAAGATCTAGTCAACTTAATATAACTATATATATATAGATTATAGCGATTCCCCAACATTTTTTAATCTTTA
>NW_022696369.1:2555878-2566921 GCF_011630105.1 Anneissia japonica
TATATATATATATATATATATATACATATATATATATATAATGTAATGTATATAGCGCTTTATACCGAACGAAACGGTATCAAAGCACTCGAGGTGTGGACTGGCTCTTACAGTAACTTGCTTCTCCCCTAACTGACGTTTTATGGAGAAAAAAGCCGCTTGGCTTGTTGGCCACTTTTTAAGAATTTTTACTATGGAAATTAATGTAGGGACCGATCGTGTGCGACGGTCCATTTGCCTTTTGTCGTAATAAATCACGACCGAATCACACTATATCTGATCATGTGTTACTTTATTGTGTACAGTGTATTGAGGGTGACGGCCAAGAGTGGGTGGGGCCTTATAGTTAATTCTTAGCCCAGTAGACACAAAAAACACACTTTCAATAGTTTTTTAATGAACTTGCATATAATATATATATATATAAATATATATATTATTGTATATATAAATCTTATATATATAAATATATATATTATTAATAAAGAAGAATATACTAAAATAGTCCTAACATTTCTGTAGGCCTTTTTTATTTTAAATATCAATTTGCAAACTATTTGCAAACATTTATTTAAATTGGTTACCATTCGATTGAAGGTTTTAACAGAGAATATAGAAACGGCATTATTTGACGAGTACAAAAACGTTTTTGTTTTAGTTGTCAATTGAAAGCCAATATATAAGTTACTTCGTAAACAATTCAATTTAGCTCAAATCCAACAGTATTTCTTTGTGAGAAGTGAATAATAGATCAAGTAGTGCGCACACTGTAGGCCTACTGGAATTTATTATTTTGCTTAATAACTACACAAACCATTAAGAAATCTTCTAACATATTTCGTTGGCAAACATTCTACCGAGGCTTTATTCAACCGATTGTGCTACATTGATAATAAAAAATTTAATTTTATCTTTAAAATGTTTACGTTCAGAATGAGTGGAATAGATGATAACTAATGGCTGAATCGAAAAGAAACAATTTTAATTATTGTTGTCCTTGATATGGGTTTCGTTATGATGGCACTTAGGCCTACATGCCTTTTACATCCGATTAAGAAGACAAAAGGCATACAGGGCTACATTGTTTACGTTCGAATTGCAACGTTTCGATAAAACTATAATGATGAATTGCATTAGATGATTCATCAAGCAATTGTAGCAGATAATATAAATACTGATTTAAGATGCAAGTTAGCCAATGATGATAGGTACAGTGTATGTTACTGGTAGTTATTGTTAGTAGAACCAGTGGTAATATATAACAAATTTAACAGTCGGCTATAGTTTAGTATAGGTCAGATGTTTGAAAAGGTACAAATTAAAGACTTAAAACATAAAAGCAATTGAGTGTACAGCCAGTGGTGTATCTTGAACTAAGTGGGAAGGGACGAGTGAAATGAGGTAAATTTCAAATACATAAGTGAACATTTTTGTTCAGCGAATTCCCTGTGGGTGGGGAGAGGTGCTTTTCGGGGTCCCACAAGCTCCCCCTTAGATCACTGTATCACTGTGTGTCACTGTAGACACAGCGTTCTACACTATAAAATAATAAGGAATAATAAAAATACAAATGCTTGAGCGTATTCACATCAAAACAATAATAACCAAATACATGACGCTTAGCCAATCATTCTTTTTGTAAATAGCAACTCAACAATTGATCCTAGGGCTGAATGCTGCAACTAGAAAATGGAAGCCCTTGAAGACCCATGGCATCACAGTGTAGCGCCGTCCCAGGAGGTGATTTTATAAAAATGAAAATGAAGCTGAGTGCTTTTTCTAACTTTAAGAAAGAGTGTTGCAGCAAAAAAAAGTATGGAAAGAGAGAGAGAAAGAGAATGAGAGGTTCGAAAATTAATCTAAAATTGTAGGAATCTAGTTACCTATATGAATATATTGAATTACTAAAAAAAAAAAAAAAAATAAATAATAATGATATAAATTTACATAGCGCCATCTATCTGTTCCCTAACGCAAGTCACTAATGAAGCAAATTATTACAAAATTTACCCGACAACCACTGCTGCTGCTGCTGCTCGTAAAACTTAACTACTAAGCCTACTGCTAATAGACAAACTATATATATATATATTTTATAGAATACCGGTATTATTATATAAAATTAAAATTAATAAACTTGGTCTGATTGTTAACCTAATATACTCTATTTTAATTTATGTTAAAAAAAATTAATACAACGTTTTCTACAGATCAATTCCGTAGCTGAGTTAATTTGTTTCTAATTAATAATATGCTGATTATCTGTTTCATAATAATAATAATAACAATATTAGTATTATCATTTTATTCTTCAAACATAGATTTATAAATACTATAGCAATATAACTTTATTTAATAATACTAATTATTTTAATTATTAGCAAACGTAGTAGCAACGATGACAATTAAATATATACAAGTATTGACGAAAGCATAAAAAAACCCAGTGAAATAAACTGTTACAATATATTTCTATTTATTTAAAATTGTGATAATAATAAAATAGATATTTATCACTGACGTACTGATGTATTATTACTCTAATTAAATACTTCTAAATAGCATTCCAATGCATAAGTCCAGGTTTATGGAATCCACCGTAACAAATATCTAGCTAGCTTAACTGCGAAAAAAGACTTTAAACTAACATCAACTTGTGCATTCCAAATATAATGATAACCAACATAAATTGATTGATACATAATTAATTCGTTACAAGGCCGAAGCGAAAACAAATGAAAAGAAAATGAGGCAGATAAAGAAAAAGTAGACAAGAAATTAAATATATATGAGTCTGGTTGACTGCTTCACTCACTGCTTATTATCACTGGTGTTCCCTAAGGGCGTTCGTCGAATCAAAAATAAATATTTCAGTATCACTTTTAGTCGTTTTCTCCACGTCAATGTGTTATGATAATGGAGACGTGAGATGCGGAAAAATGTCAGTTATGGTTCGCTAAGTACTATTAATTAGAAATAGATATCACACATGATACAATTTCGAAGGAATGGCATGTATACGGTCCTTACACTGTAATTGAAAAATTAAATACAATTCATCAATTAGGGGACATTCGTCGCTGTGTGGATATCGCGTCGTTTATTTGCGCGGGACTCGTATGACGGATTGTCTGTTAATATGATTTGTGTGATCTGAAACGAAAACAACATTAACTAGTCTATAGAGTGTCTGTAATCATTGACATTATCTAATCACGCCGTGATTAGTTTGCGTTCTTAATGTCCGTTTATCACACATAAAGAGATGACGGTATATGCAGTAATGCTGGTTCTTGTGACAGCAAAGCGGTTTTATAATGGATGTTGGCGCAGAAAATAGAGTTTTATTACCTATATTAATTTGGGGCCCTTTCTACGCAGAGGGCTTCTTACGAGGCAATAATGGCGGCAATATTTCATAAGGACTTCCAAATCTTCTCAGCTAGAGGGCTTGTTGATATAGTCGTGTATGAATGTATGTATGCTGCCAAATGCGCAGGGGCAAATTGCGCAGTTATAGATAGCTTACGCCAAGCTGGCTCGTCACGTAGAATTCTGAGTTGGATGAAACGCACATCGTGTCGTATTTGCGATAGATCTACAGAGTAAATGTGAATAATTAATAGAAAGCATTATCTTGGGAAATAAATAATGATGATAAGACTATAATGGGACGCAAAGAGCTGTAATACAAATATTACGCTAAGATATGACTCTTCTTTGTAGCTAATAGTCGTTCTATAGTCTATAGGGTGTATTTAGTTGGCGACTCTAAGTATTACATCTTTGCTAATGATACAATACTCTCGGCCAGGTTTTTATTATACTAATCGTGATAAATGAGTCTGGATAAACAGTGTTTATTATTTAGTTACTCCACTGCCGTCGCTACCAGTTCGCGCGATCTCTCTCATTTGTTTGCTTTTAGGGTTTCTCATCCCAAACAAGATATTTTGTTGCTTGATATATGTCCTCGCCTACAGATTATGAAAGATGATAAAGTTCTATTTTTGGAAATTTTACTATTCGGCTTTAAGCGTCATCTAATAAGAGAATTTATAATCTACAAATTATTTAGAATTTCGTGTTAAACATGCTAAGTAAAGATGTTATGTATAACTGTATTTGAGACACAAAAAATCCATGCNACATATATATATATATATACATACATACATAACATACATATATATAAAATATTAAGAAAAACGTACTCACAATGCAAAAATTAATTACATATAATGATAATAGTGATACTGTAATAATAATTTGAGTTACCTTTCACTAAATGTAATACTAATAATGACTTTGGCCTGGTAATAATAGGTTTAATAACAACAGCTGTATTAATAATAGGCTAAATAAAAGCAATACCAGGGGTAACAATAATAAAAATATTATATTTCTTATTATCATAATCATCATTATAATTATGTTATTATTATTATTAGGCCTATTATTATTATTATTATTATTATTTTTATCACTATTATTATTATTAATTTTATCACTATTATTATTATTATTATTTATTATTATATTATTACTATTATTATTATTATTATTATTATTATTATTATTATTATATTATCATTTTCATTATTATTAATATTATCTATGTTGTTGTAAGAGTTTCTGTAAAGTTTATTTAAACCCAGAAGACTGGCATTGAAAGCGGGCACCTCCACGGATAAAAGCCGGTAATAACCGCTTGCAAATTTGACACAAAAAAAAATGCGAACGCTAACATATTATTTCACATTAAAGTAAATGCATTACATTATACAAAATGTAAACATGGATTTCTCTTGCTATCGGATTGGTGACAGCTAATGGAAAATGAGTAGTAGAAAATAACTACCGATTATGATAGTTTTAAAATGCTCTTATCTAGATGATGAAAGAATTCGGCTAGTAATGAAGGAGGTGGGGTAAGCCATAATAACAAATCATTGTAACATTATGTGATAGAATATTTTTATAATGATGATAACAATTGGCTTGGTACTCTCATATCAATGGTTAAATTACCATTGCTTCTCTTCTCTTTCAATCGATCAAACAGTTTGTAAATTTGTTCATCGTCTCGCCTCATTAGCTGGCTCTTAACTATTGCGAGGTGTGACATTACACACAGACACTACTAACACATACTACTGACCGGAATGTTTATCTTAATTTACAACAAAACAGTTTAATCCGATTTAAATGGCTATCCACTGTATCTGCTAGTAAGTCAGCTAAGTTAGAATATAAGCAGTTTTGCAAAATAATATTCCCAGCGAAGAATCTAACAGCTTGGTAGTCACCACGCATACTGAATAGCACGACCGTCGGCTGCACGAAGAAAATCGTGCTGGCACGAGATAAAATTACTGAAGCAGCGTTGCTATGGCTATTGGCGCGTCCGTAAATATGCAAATTATTACTTGACGAAGTTCGCTGATTGGCTAAATATTTCTGGTACTTCTATTAGCTGAAAATAATAACGTTTTATTTATACGTATTTATTTTTGTCCTATTAGGCCTCCCAAAGTTTTATAATTACTGCATGATGATTTTGTAATGAAGGATCAAATCAAAACCGCATTTCTGATTGTATTGTATTTTAATAGTTTTTAGCTGGAAATTGTTATTTGATGACGTCATTATTCAAACATAGACACAAATTGTGAGTTGCTTTTTTGTGATACCCAGGGTAATAAAAACATTAGGTTCAGAGCCTCTGTCTGTAACAGTAACGTCAAGTGAACATCTCGTGGTCACAAAAGTCGCTTTATTATCGATGACGATAACAAGTCCCTTATAAGACGTCATGAGCTCCTTGTTTGTAAACTTCATTCCCAATTACTCTACTCTAAGTTATTCTGTTTTGATTAGACTTATTGCTTAAGTTTACATGTAAGGTTTTCCAACCTTAATCACTTTTAACCATTTTTTCAGCCCTTTGGGAACAGTGCGTATGCTCTTCATCTCAGCAGACATCTCATTATCCATTCCACGGAAACTTTACTTCCACCACTCTTCCCTTCTCCATGCTCTTTCACACTCTCAGTCCTTAATTTTTTTGTGTTCTATGCATGCAAATACTATGTTAGATTTAGAATCGTAAACCCTCATATCAACCTGTTTCCAATAACTCAGGATTATGCGGGCATCAGTACCGCACAAATCTTCGACAAATTATAACATAACAGAATGTAATACACTTTTTTTTTTATAAGAACCAGTAAAGTTTTTCCCAGGCTCGGTGTTCTTATTTTTTTGGCATTTTCAGACTCAAAATGTTCTTATTTTACACACTTTTCAAAAATAAAAAAGTATTTAATGTACTGTATTCTAGAGGATATTACATAGTCACATCTACTGCTGCTACTGTGTGTGGTTAGCTTGAATTGTTTGTTTTCTACATTTTTAATATAAAAAAACTCATTTGACATTTTAACACAGCCTCAATTTGTTCTTATTTTTTTTCTTCAATCTCAGCCTCAGTGTTCGTATAAAATGTGTCATAAAAACGGTGTAGTTGAAGCCCCTAGTGTTAAAGCATAATGCTATCAGTGGTCCTTTATGTAATATTGCTATTGTAATACTGCATATTAATGCAAATATTAACCCTTGATGACTAGCGTACCAAATCAGTATTTATATCGGAGGAAACTTAAAATTGAACGATGAGTTTAACGCTGTAAATTTATCTGGGAAGGTATAACTTGCGATCATTTAGCCTACAAGTATTTTCTCGAAACGTGTTCTCTGTAGGCCTATTCATTACATCCAACAGCAAGCTTAGGACTTACTAACCTTAAGGCGGTGCTCTGTGATGCTCCCACCTTAGCCCTGATCAAACCTAAGAGAGAAGATTATTTTATCGTGAGAAAATAATTTAGCGTTAAAGCAAGGACCCTGGGATTCCGGGAAAGCAAGAATCTTAACCACAAGCTTCATCGGCATTACAAGTAAGTTTATTTGTGTTCACCAAAACAACTCTCAGTCTTTTGTCAATTTACCTTTGAAATCATATCAGAAATAAGCTTAGGGCCTATATTCCATATTATACAGTAAGGAGAATATATTGTTTTCAAGGGTGTAGCATGGTTTCAGCCTGGGTGTGTGGGTGCAAAAATAAGGATGCGGATATAAATCACTATTTTTTCACATTTTATTTTATTTTTTATTTTTCCACATTTGGGGAGGGGGGGGTGTATCCGCACCCTTCGCATCCCTAGTCTACGCCCATGGTTGTATTGCTCAATTAAAAAGGAATGTGTTTGAAAATGATAACCTCTATATGCAATTTAGTAATAGTATATTGAAAGTTTATCTACATGGCTCATTTTACTAGAATAAAATACAAAGAGTGAAGACAGAGCAAAATTCTACTCTATAACTGAATTTTTGTTTTTACTGATTTAGAAATAAAAATTGTACTTAAAAAATGTACCACCACACACACACGCACCCCCACCCCCACACAAACACACAAATAAAGCAATGTAACCCCAAATTTAAAATAAAATTTTGAATTCATAAACTTTCAATAAGTCAGAGATGCAGTGGCGGATTCAAGGGGGCCCTGCCGAACCCCCCCTCCTCAATTGTTCGAAATTAAAAAAAAAATGTAGATATAAAGAAAATTATATTCAAATTTTAAGTCAGAGAGAGCAATTTGCGGCCATGTGGAGGTGCCATAATCACAAATTTTCTTTTTTTTCACAAATCTTCCACCATGTTTGGGGCTGAGGTGGTAGATCCTCCACCTGCGAAAGTACTTCCGCGGGCCCTCCTATTTTTTGCTGGATTCGCCACAGAGATGGAACAAAAATCGGTTTCAAATAATTTACATATGTTATTAAAGAGCACATGTAAAGAGCGTAGTATTATTTAAATGTTCGTTATTTGGCAATGGAAATGATTTCTCATTTAACTTTTCAGTGAAAAGACCGTTTCTAACTTATTGAAATGCAAGTCTTTCTCTAAATATGGACCCCTTCACTTAATGACCACCTCCAATTAAAGGCCACCTTTCTTCGGCACGAAATGAATGTCTATCTTTATAATTATATTGCTTCTAATCGAGATAGGCCGCAAAAGGTCATAACAACCCGGTCTTTAATTAGAGGGAGACAACAATGTGCATTTTTAAAAGTATGTATTTTGGTGATATATTTTAACCTGTGCTGTTGGCATTTAAAAAAATAAATTCACTGATATGTATTATAGTATTTTACAACAATGTAAAACAAAGTGATTATTAGTGTCGTCCACAAAGATGACCAAAAAACGTAATTTGAATGATGTTGCTGTTGCATCTTTCCTTGGATACTCAAGGTGATGTACCGTACCGTACCGTAGGCCAATATTGTTCATTCCACTCTTATAATAATAGCCTATTCATATTTCTATGAACAAGATAATAATATCGACACCATGACACCATATTAAAAAACACAAAACACAATTATTTTTTTCTAATAAGCATGTATGCCTATTTATTCCATGTTTTTATTTTGACGGGTACGAGATATTCACATAATTATTTTCACAATATTTACAGATAAAATTTATGGTTTCAACCTTTTTTTTTATTTATGCTATACACTCACAGTTTTATTTTGGAAAACTGTGGATTTCTTAGTCTTCTTTTAATTTTACTTAATTCCAGCATGGCAGTATAAAATTAGTAATTACTATTATTAGTAACTAATGATATAACATTCAGTATGTTTCGGATGTATATTTAATTCTTCATCTTTTTCTTATTAAAAATTTGCTTATGAACCATGTATGCCAAAAAATACCAAATCTTTATTTAGGAATTAATAAAGCTGTATTATTCTATATTTGTATAAGAATATACGTCAGCGTATCATCCAATGCTATTTGAATACCAAATTATTGAAGGATATTTTTTCGTTAGGCCTATCGGGTAAACGTTGATCCTTATCATGTGGAAGTTGCTTCGAGGCATAGGTACTGTACAACCCCATCTTCAGACTCCATGCCTGTTGTTAATAAACGATAATGTAACTCAGCTCATTATAAATCACCAATCACGATCGTTATCGTTGTGCACTTAAAACATATTTAAGACAATTACTGTCATTAAATTCAGATCTGTCTATCTGGCGATCATTAAAGAAATGGTTACGTTATTTTGAGAAACATGAAAGTGTAAATATTTTTTGTTAGTGTGACATCGTTCACGAATAAAAAGATTGAAAAAATTAATGGTATCTTATGATTTCTGTAGACTTAAGTATATTTATTTTAATCTTTCACGTTCGTTAAGCAGATGCAAAAACCTTACTACTGGAATTTCTCCCCTTTATGTGTAATTCATTGAGGCTGAGATGTTATGTTTCAAGATATCTATTTATAATGATCACAGAACGATGGTATACAGAATAAATGCTTAATTGCGTGAATTATTGGATTATTATGAAGGCCTATACACACCGAAATGTTAACTTAAAAACATTTGATCAAAGATAACAAGTACGAGCACTTAGGAAAAAAATGCGTTAGACAATGTAACACAAGTGAAAGCGCCCGTTAACACGAGGACGCGTTTTTGTTATGATGTATAATTCAATCTTTAAAAAAAGCAAATCGTTACCCTAATTCGTCTGCAAAAATCACCTTGCCAAATGCATGATCAAAGAGTTCAAACAAGATTGACTCAAGCGCCTATCGAATGTATCTCGCTGTATTGCAGACAATACATTTGATTCCTTGAATATTTACTTCCGACTTTTGTGCGCACAGCATGTTCCTGACTTGAATTTGAAACGAAATTTGCGATGAAATGGTTCATACAATCAATAGGCTACCGCACAGTGACGTGCGTTCGTTTAGACAATCATTGCACGAGACTTCGGTCATATTGGAGGTGAACATAATGCTTTCCAAACTCTATATTGTACTATTTGTATAATTATGAAGAAAATTTGATAATAAGACATTTTGTAGAGTATAATCTCTTCCTTTATTATAAATCTCAAGATTTTTGGCATCATGGTGTTAATTTAATGTAGCAGACTATCACATTCATATCCGCTATATTAAAAATGTTATGTTGCTGATTTTGCTTAGGCATATGTACACTTAAATACCATTTGTTATTATATAACAATTCTCAGCAATATTAAACACATTCCATTATTATATAGACTAACTATAGCACGGGTCAAATTTGAAGCAGAGTAAAATCGTACAGTAATTATTGCAGATAAAGGAACAGGATTATTTACAGTGTTATGAACGGATATTGAAAACAATATTATAATTTTTAGAAAGAGGTAGAATTAAGCGGATGTCGACTTGGAATTATTCTGGATTCTAATGTGGGCAAGCTTAGAGGAGTTGGGCTGGCGTGTGAGTGTCCGTTGCACCCATGATGAAGCACACACGGTGTCGGGACTGATGGACTAGGAAATATTATACTGCTTGTACTGCTAGATGGGCTACTGGTCTGCTCGGTGGACGATCCTGCGACTGGAAGCTGGGGGTATGGATAGGATAGACAGCGGAGGATCTCGGCTCTGCTGCGAAGTTGCATTGCGTAACTGCTGTACAAGTCTGTCGCCGCTGGGCTAGGATGTAAGCCTGGGTAGTAGTGAAAGGCTCCTGCGGCGGCTGTAGGGGTAAATGGTGGTCTGGCAGCTAAAAGCATAGAGTACAGGTGAGGGTCAAGGTGATGGTGTGGCCAACCGCATGTCATTGACATCCTTTGTCGCTTGTCTTTCATTCTGCGATTTTGAAACCATACCTACAACGAGAAAATAAAATATTTGTAAATGAATAGTAGTGTATGACAAACAACAAGCAATAACAAGTACTGTACAACTAAAGAATACAACTTTAATATTTCTACTTATAAATAATATAATATATAATATTACAACCAATACTTCGACCTATCCTTAAGTCTTTATAAAGGTACATTGTTGTACCTTGATAAAGACGTAAGGATAGGTCAAGATATTGGTGTTCGCCAATAAAGTGTTTCTAAAGTCTATACATGGTATTCGTTTCATATAT
>NW_022696369.1:2567020-2571726 GCF_011630105.1 Anneissia japonica
TTTTATTGCCAGTCGGCAGTAATAATATCAGTACCACAAGTATACGTAGGCCTATGTTTGCCACATTGAACTGACAACGATGATAAATGTCAAACGTATTGAATTTCCAATACAGACATTGCACTTCAAATCAAATAATGACAATAAATTATGTTATTATTAGACGCTATTAACAATTGTAATAACTCATGTAATGAGTGTTCTGATTGTTCTAAAACACCGGTGCTGTATCCTTAATAACACGTACACGTGTCAATAGTCAATCCTTCAATGAACTAAGCACAGTACGAGTGTCACTTGGTTACAAAAACGTTATCAAGTGCTTAGTTGAAATACAGATCATTGGCATTAACGAGTCAATTAGCCTAAGACGGCATGGTAGAGTGATGTGCGTTCTGGAGGACAGACAAAGACCATATAACCGTGTTGAAATGACAGAATAGCACATCTCAGCTATAAGAACTAAATATCCACGTAAATCTGACGGTCAACTTAACTGATCCAGCCATCCTATATATGTACTTTTGTACATTTTTCTGTGTATCATTCAAGCACCTTTCACAAGACCGTTCGTTACACTTTTACACGTGCAGTCTGTTAGTGAATACATATTACCTAGGCTACACATGTAAAACATCAACTTACACTACATTACATTGATGTTAAGGCAGTTCCTATTGTAACACCAGTCATAAACGAATTCCTAATTCTGATTGGATGTTATTGTACATATGGATTGATTGGATTAGGACAATAACATCCAAATTACGAATGTGTTTAAGACCGGTGTAACTATAGCCACTGCCAATTTCTTTAATAATGTATAGACAAAATTTATTAAAATTACCACAGCTTTAGCTTTTTGGTTACAGTTCATTTATTTCCGTTGTTGTATATATTCTCTGTGTATTATGTTAGTTATTTTATAATCAACTGAAAAGTATGACGAAAAAATGTTTTACCCATCTGTTAATAGACACACTGTTCCTACAGACCCTTTCTAATAAAGTTAGAGATATTCGTAGTGAATTGTCTGTAAGTTTGTACTAGTACTATCTGGTAATAAATTTATTCTAGATTTTATCAAACTGCTAAGCAATGGTTAATATTTAAATCTGCAAATATGTAAAGCTGTACTGAAACAAAATCATGAAAATTTTGAAAGGACAAACTTGACAAAATTTTTAAGAATAACATTTCAGGCCGAGTATAACACACGTACATTCCGAATCAATGTTTATTAATTCATTTACAAAATGTTTATGCTTCAACAATACCACTTAAATTTCACCCTATTTTTATTTGTAATTTATTGTGAATGACGATGGATTGACTCGTAATGTAAGATTAGAATATCTGATAAGTGATTAGGCCTCATTGCTAAGAGCCATTCTCAAAGTGTCTCACTTTCTTGGCTTTGTCAACTGCTGTATCCTGAAATGCTTTTATTATAATTGTAAAAAAAAAAAATAAATAAATAATAACAAATTAATAAATTTAATTACTACATTACTTATTTTTCCGAATCAATTTAACACGACAGAATTTTGTGATGAATACATTGTAATTTTCATACTTTTAACTCGTATTTTGATATCATGCTTGTTCATGATTTTATGTTCTGTGTCACCGAAGAAAGGGAAATCATCTGGGTATGTTATTTACAATTAAAGACATCTTAAAACTTATATGAAAAATAATAGAGCATATAAATAAGTAAATATTTTAATTGGAATACAGTACATTACAGTGTTTTCTTGTAGGCCTTGATTTTTAGGCCAGGGCCTAAAATTTATCGGTACACATATGAGTTAATATGTACTCTATCCGATAAGCTAATAATTTGAGCACGCAGCATGTTACGGTATCTATACAGTAACTAATCAATGCTTAATAATTTGGCTATTACCTTCGAAATATTACATTACCTAACAATTAATAAGTCAACATAACTTGCATTATTCGTTATTAATATTATGAGCTGTAGAACAATAAAATTAGGCCTAATATATAACTTTGTTTGTGTATTCTATTAAATTGCTTGATTTAAATTTGAAATTTAAACAAAATAAAAAAAAAAGAAATATATTCTATGCCCAATCGAAAGACTAATAATACTATCGTTATTATTATCACCTTAAATTGGCGTTTAGGGATTTTCAGATACGAAATCTGTATAATCAGCAAGCATTGAATAGTGTTAGTAATAATAATGATGATGATAATAATAATAATATTAATAATAATAATAATAATAATATTAAGTATTAGTAATAAAGATGATGATGATGATGATAATAATAATAATAATAATAATAATATAATAATAATAATAATAATAATAATAATAATAATAATAATAATAATAATAATAATAATAATAGGCTAATGCTAATAATTATAGCCTAATAAAAATAATAAAATTAATGCTGATGTAAACGATTTATTCTATTGTCGTCACATCGATCACATCAAGAAATTTAAGCACGCAACATATTACCTATACAGTACCTAAACCAATGATTAATAATTATAGTTAAATGCCATTACCTTCCAATTATTATGCAAAGTCAACATAATTTGCATTATTCGTTATTAATATTATGAGCTGGCCCGTAGAAACGTCTTTATTATCGTCATTATAGAGTATGATGGCGCTAATTCGTGTAGAAGCAAAGTAAATGCAGATGCGCCTCGGGTGCAAACTAACACAGGCGGTGAGATACACCTTACACTAGTTTTATTACCGCTACGGGCAACTTCTACTAAATCTATAACAAACGAGTGAATTTTATTGGCTTATATACATACTAAGCACCACATTAAAAACAATATTACAGTAAATTAATTATCATAATTGTAATAAACTGCATATTAATTAATGTATAAATATGGACAGACCTCCGTTGTGTCCTATTACAAATAAGACGAATAATGCAAGTATAAAAGTGAGAGGGTAAGATGAACTGCCGTATTGCTGTATGCCAACCGTTATAATACATGGTAGATTAGTGTTCTTTAATTCATTTATCTTTATCAAAAACAATATTAAATTTAATTGATTATCATAATTTTAATAAACTACATATTTATTATGTATCTAGATCTAGTGTGTATGTTGTGTCTTATTACAAATCATCGAATAATATGCAAGAAAAAAAAATTATGGTTAAGATATGCAATAATAATAATCATATACAAATTAAACACCCCCCCCCCAAACACACACACACACAAATATAAATATATATAAATAAAAATACATATATATATATATATATGTATATAATGATGATGAACCGTAAGAGTTTGCGAACGAGCTTCCACAGTAATGTGTAAAATACGGTACCGGTATAGTATATAAAATCAATGTTGTGTAGGCCCGTAAGTAACAATTACAAAAGTATATACTGTACGCTTTTAATTGCTACTTTAAATAATTACATTTCTTAACATATTATATAATTATGTATATTTATTTAAGCTATATATATATATATATATATTATATATATATATATATTTCTTGCAGCTGTTTAGTTTTTACATTTACTGTAGGCTACTTTCATTTACCAATTGTGTATCTCAACCGAGACCTAGCCATTGTTTTCTATAAAGCATTGTTGTATATATACACTTGTGTGTCTACAAAATTGGATAGGCCTATAAAAGCAAGTTATTTATTTATTTATTTGTGGAACGGGATGGTTAAATATAATAATTGAGTATAGTTAATGCATATTAGGAGTTGGCAAATCAGCACCCAATATTGGTGTTAGATGAGAATGCGGGAGATACCCCATACATGTTGCATGTTCTGTTAACGTTATTAGGTATTGGTTAAGACTGATTTATATGGACAATGAAAAATTTATTAGGCAATGCTATGGCTTTCAATACAGAAAAACACAAAGAAACGAACCTTGTTGGGCCTTAGATGTTAAAAATCTATTATGTTCCATTGGTTTTGGAGATATTTGGCACGAACAAAAAGTCAACGATTTCAATGATTTTGTATTTAATATAAAACAAAGGTTAACAAATATTGAAAATCAAAGGTTTTATGAAGAAATTAGGCAACATTCTAAATTAAAATTTTATTCACAAATTAAACATGAATTCAGAGCAGAGGATTATCTAAAAAATGTAGACAATTACAGACATAAACAAATCCTTACGAAATTAAGATTGGGGATATTAGAATTAGAATTAGAAAGAGGAAGATAGTATAATGTTAATAGAAATGAAAGATTATGCAAATTATGTTCGTTACAAAATGTCGAAGATGAATATCATTTTACCTTAATTTGCCCTTTTTATTCAGATATTAGAACGAAATTTCTATTTACCTGTTACACAGACACTCCGTCCGAATTCAAATTTCTTAATTTAATGTCTACTAAAAATGTTGATCTCATTTCAAAGTTATCAAAATGCTTATTTTACTCATTTAAACGCAGAAAAGAATATTTAGATGCACTCTAATTTTGGTAATATCATATTTCGTATATTATTTGGGCCAGAGGCCTTTATGATTAATAAATGTTCCTTGAACCTGTTTTCAAGGAAGAAGAAGAAGAAGAAGTAATATATATAAAACATAAACTAAAAGGCAAAAGACTTGAAAACTATGTAATAATCCTATGGAAAATGATAGCCCGATCAAGGTTGAATTAAAAAATTATTGATGAACAAAATCTAAACAT
>NW_022696369.1:2572446-2574536 GCF_011630105.1 Anneissia japonica
TTTTTAAATATCAGTAAACCAGGCACATGAGTAGGAAAAGTGGGAAATCTAATGTCACCAGAAGAAAACATATAAGAAGAAGGAAAGGACATACGTTTTCTAAAAAAAGAAATTAATTATAATATATCAAAATAAAGTTCGGATCCAAAATATAATTGTGTAAAAAAGATGATTACTAAGTTGTCAATATTTACAAAGCAGTGATTTAATAATTTACCATAAATAAGTGATTCACCCTTTTATTTTTACAGACTTTCATTTTGCCACAATATAGTTTGTTCTAAATCTGTATCCATACATTTTATTGTTTACTCGCATAATTGTTTGGCTAATATATTATATTATACATATTTTTTTTTGTAATTTAAATCCTATTTCCGAAATATAAATAACATTATTGATTTGTTTTTAATATTAAGGTTGATGAAAGCTGTTCTTCGCCCACACCTCGGTTAATCACTGTTCTTCAATCATACTTAAAATTAATATGGAATGTCATAAATGAAGTTTCGGCCTACGATTTCTAGGTAAAAGATTACTGGAGTGAAACCTGTGATTTTCGTTCGTGTCAAACACAAAACCAAGATATTGACATGATATAATATATTGTGTCCTAAAACAATACAATATTCGGGTTGAAAGATGTGGATGAGTGTTGAATAACTAGGCCTGGTCAAAATGATTCAAAATATCAACATCGGCTGTTCACCCTGGTCTGAAAATGATTCGTAGTTCTAGAACGCATGGTTGTCACTAATGTTTACCATAGTTGCTATTGATTATGTTGCATCATATACCATGGAATGGCGGAGCATGATTTATTATTTATAATTTGTAATTAGCAAATCAAATAAAAAGAAAATCAGTACCTTGATAGTTGTTTCAGGTAAGTTGAGGGAGGCAGCTAGCTCACACCTTCGAGGCCTTGAAACATAGTTTTCACGGCAGAACTCTTTCTCAAGTCGTCCAATCTGTTCCCTTGTAAACGCAGTTCTATAGCGCCTGGGTTGACCATCTAAAGCATCGCTTGCTGGAACAGAATCAAGACGAATTTTACCAACTTTAGATGATTCCATTAAAAAATGTATTGGAAATGTTAAAATGTAGTTTTAAGTTGTTCAAATTCTTACTACCAATCTTCGAGTTGACCCGGAATTAATTTATTCGACTGTGATATTGATCCAAAACGTTCGTTGTAAAATCATATTTTAAGCCGCAACAATTTGTGGATAACACAGTATCTGGTATGTACGACAAGGTTTGGTATCAAACGCTTGCTTTGCGAAAAGATCCGGATGAAAACAAACACAAAGTATGAGGCAACAACTTTTATACGGAGCTGCTCCCGCTAAAACACTTTATAAAACGATTTATAGGGCTATAATTTCACAACTGATAACATCATGAGTGGGTGGTTATCTAATTAAAGTTTTGGCAATTATTATATCAATTAAAATTAGTGTCCAACACCAACGCAGTACCAAGTATTCTCAAATAATTTAGATTAGTTTTTGAATGTGTTTATTAGAAACCGGATGTTAGTGTTCACCTTATCGACTGATCATTTTAGTGATTATTTGGAAATATAATTAATAGTACATTATGTGGACGAAACATAATTAATAGGTAATGATGCTGATGGAGATACGCCCTATGTTGTTGGGCCTACATCCGTTTTTTAGATTTTACTTTAATTGTAATTAGTTGTAAAAAATAGAGAATCTATAATGAATAAGAATAATCATTTTCGATATATATAATAATATTATTAACTAGTTATTGGCATATATGCTTACACAAGACATCCTCCCTGATACTGTCCCTAGTACATTGTCCTACATATACATGAATACCTGATATATATATATATATATATATATATATATATATATATATACACATATATTTATATATTCATCATTCAATCATACATATGATATATAACAAAATATTTGTATAGGCCCATAGCCTATAATGAGAAGCTCATGCCCAAATCAAAAAAGGGATACGCAGTCACCAATTTACATGTTTACTATATAAATTTTTTATATTGGATAATAATATTTAGTAAGTATCAGAGGCCTATATAT
>NW_022696369.1:2574621-2580914 GCF_011630105.1 Anneissia japonica
ATATATATGTATGTATGTATCAGTGGCTTTAGAGTAAAAACTTCAGCTATGCTCAGTATTTGGTAGAGCAACCGAATGGTAACCGGAAGGTCTTCGAAAGGGTTGAAAATCAATGGGGGACAGTATACTATCACAATACGACATGCATGTTAAATATAAATGTACGTATGCATCGCCTTTACTTTTTAATATTGGAGCTCTAAAAAAAATATTACGTTATTTAGGTTCATTTGGATATAATTTGAAATGGTGACAAATAATTTTTGTCTGATGAAAAGAATAATGAAGAGGCTACATTTAGCCTGCTATTAAGGCTGAGCTTTTAATTTCAGCAGTTATTCTATTTTCTTCGGCATGATTACAAATTACAAGTCAACACTATATGATTTATCTGATGGACGATGGAGTCATTGTACTTCATCTGACGTACGTTAATATATAAAAAATTCTTACCTTTTAAATGCTGAGATGAAGGTTCCGAATTTGTCTTTTCCAAGTTTGCTTTCATTGCCTCTTGGTCCTCAGCTACATGTGTGTAATCAACTTCCAACTGTTTTTGTTTACAAGCAGTATCTGCTATAAAGTCCGAGTCGGAAATATTTGAGTTCGTTTCAGAAACATCTAGAATAGCAGAGCTAGGCGAAGACATAGGTGATTCCAGTGGACATGGTAGGCGAGGGTCCGAGTCTAGGTACACAGGTGTAGGAGCGGGCATTGGTGCGGGTTGTGGTGGAGGAGAGTCCAGGAAAGGTCGATGTAAGATTGGTGTTGGCATAACTGTATCTTTAGATTGGCACGATGGCTCCGTATGCTTTTTGTGCGGTTCACGTTCCGATGTTTCAGAAATTCTCCAGCTAGCGTTTTCTTTATAATTTAATGTTTCTTTTGATACAATTTGTGAGCTAATATCTGACATAATCACGAATCTCTCTGGAAACAATATGGTCAGAAACGCAAAAGGAACGACCCTCGAATTTGTTGGGAAGTTGTAAAAAATGTCCCGAAATTGGTAGAACTTTTTTTAATTGTACCGTTGAAAATTCTATGATGTATCAAACTTTGTACTACCTATTTAATAAATATGACTAAGCTAAGAATTTATTCCAAGCAATGCGGCTGGACTGCTGTCGGCGTGTGCAGTACAAGTCGACTCGGAAAGTGTCGAAGCTTTGATGCTTTAACTCATAAGTGAGTATATTCAACGAATCTCCACCGTAATAATGGATTTAGTTATAGAGTTTCAGAAGACAAAGTCTTGTCCCGTGAGAGCCATTTAGCCAATGCTAGAGTATACACAGCGAACACAGCCGAGAGACGTAATTACCAAACTCAATTCATAGTTTGTCAGACGAATTGAAAAAGCGACCCCAACGATTAAGTTTGTTTTGGTTGAGCCTATTGTTGAAAGAGGATTCCTCCATGGTCAGCAACAATGCAAGTCGTGGGTGCGGGTCCTTGGCGAACATCAGATCCCTTTGTAATTTACCGAATTCTTTAAAATCTCTTGATGAGTTTCATTAACTAATTATGCGAAGTCTCTATTGGGAAGTTTTGTTAATTACATATTATGCTTTTGTACCTAACATCGATTAGTGTCGCCTCAGGCTTACACCCCGATCTAGCTTATCGAAAATTACTAGCGAAGAAAGCTGAGTAGTTGGTGATCATAGCGAACAATTCGGAATTCGAAATCAATGCAAGTGTTTTCCGAGTTCACAAACGCCGAATAATAAAGCAACAATATAAACAATAGGCGAAATTGTAATGAGTGGATTAGCTGGATATGATACCGTAGCGATCGGAAATGGACGATCAGCTCACAACAATAAGAGCCAACACAAACTAAATTGCCACATTACAAACATTTTGATCATGTAATCTATTATATTAAAGTTTCAACTTTTTTAAAGGCGTTGAATTCATCACAAACATTTGATGTAATTTAAGATTTTATTCTTATTTGTTACTGTAATGATATACAAGTTAATAAAGATTACAAGCAGATCGAACATCGAAGGCAAAGTTTTCAATCATATTTTCAGGGGTCTGACTACACTATAAAGTTTTATAATTATGACAATTACCTTTGATTTGTCCATGACTTTATTGGTGTCATGTGACATTGTAATTCCCATATATGGGGAATTACAGGTATTTCGTATTGAATAACACGAATCTTTTACCTGCAAAGCTATATTAACGAAATAAATTTGATCAGTGTGATGTGATCCTAAGTCACAATAGAGAAAACATTTTTTTTCACAATTACGCATATTCAACATATAATTTCCTGAACGAATTGAATGCTATGTAACGATTTAAAAAATGAAAGTTACACAAGTAATCGATCAGAAATTTAACTTGTCAAATTAACAAACATCTTTAATGCCATTGTGATGCAAAGTATACATTTTGTTTTGCATTCAGATAACGGAATAGCAATAGCTATAGTTAGGTTATCCTATGGACCTGATATCGAGTACCTTGTATTCTATGTATAAGGTATACATTAGTAGGCATAATAGCGGTTGGATCTCAAAATCAATAACATTTTATACCACGAAGGGTCTGTGCCGAAGGTCTTTCAATCCGAAACATATCTTATATACACACATGTCCATGGTTTTTCAACAGCAAGTAATAAATAAGCCTACCAATATTTCTTAATTTCATGAATGGAGGGGTTCTTTTTCATTTGGCATGTTCAACGAATTTTAACAAATTCTAAAGTAATACATTCAGAATCTCAAATTTTAATATTTCCATTTACATTATCCTTTCATCTATTCATTTACTCGGTTTAAAATACTGTTTTTAAAACAGAAATATATTTGTACCGTATTTTATTTAATTATTGTTTTATGTGAGTAGTTTGATTGTTGTCTCTTTTATATAGTCTTTAATTTAAACTGTTAAAAAGATAAATAAACAATATGGTTATACCAGGTAATAATAATTATAGGCCTATTGAAATTATTCAAAATTGAATACAAGTACTTGTAGGAATATAATAAATACAAATATATAAAATTAATTTTCAAAATTTTGTATTATTTAATTTTTTAGATTGCCATTTTGAAATACTGTAAATGATATTTCGAACAGTTGCACTTGCGTTGTACTTTCACTTTAGAATTTGCGGTATTTAAAATGGAAATGATGATATTTAAACTGTTATAACTTAAGACAGTGTATTGTAACAGCCCTAAAGATAGTATACTGACTGTTGTATGCCAACTCTTTATTAAAAAAAAAATCCGAACAACGCCATCATCGAAGGACTTGCCTCAAATTAATTAGACATCTACATTGACTTATCTTAATGCGATGATCAAGTGTCTAAATAATTGAGGGCGCCCGATAGCTACCAACGTATTAAAAAAATTATTATGCAGTGACGATTCCAGAAATTCGAACTATAGGGGAAACCAGAAAGAAAATTTTCATATGGAGGGTCCAGCATGGTTGGGGCTGAGGTACGAAATTTCATGACTGGCACCTCTAGATGGCGCAAATGGCACTCCCGGTTTTAAAATATTTGGGGTAGTGTGTTGGGAGAGGGTGGGAGAAGCTCCTCCCTGAATCAGACCTAACATGAACGTTGGATTAAATTTGGGTATTTGTAGGCTACATTTTACTTTATTACAATATTGCGCAGTTTGAATGTCTATGGACTAACAAACCGTAGGGCTATAAACAAACATACACATTCAAAACCGGTATATCAACAAACGTTGATTGTATTGAATCTTAGGCTGTTCCAGTCAATTTAAAGTGGTCCAGAGCCACCCAATCCCTTTCCGGGGGAATAACTACCAACCCTTAATGTACCCGACCCTAACCAGCTACACCTCCAACAACAGACAAAATGTCTTCTTATTGTATTTTTTTCTTATGTTAGCAATTCACTTGTCCAGACCAAATGGCTACTCATAAATTTTAATCGGATATATTGAATTCAATTCTAAGCTTGTCGAACATTTATGAACGAAACGTGAAAATAGTACAGGTATTCATATATTGATTACCGTAACAAATAAACAAAGACACAAAAATAGTGTTCTTTTGAATTTCATTGTCGGCAGCTCTTTAATCCGAAGATTCCTCTGTCAAGGTGTGATGAGCGGAAATTAATCCCAAGTGCTATTGGATCATAGATCACGGCATCGTTGTTTTTATTCAATTTAAATATAATTACTTCCTCCTTTAAGCACTTAATCAACACTAAGTCTTGAATAAGTTAATCTCAGTATTATAATAATTTTATCCCATATTTTATACTAAATCGTACTTAACTTTCTCCAATTACCTAATTAGATTATATCCGTTTCCGGTGCGACGCATCTCAGATACGGTCTCGCAACTTCGGTTAGAACGTGTCGGTGCTGTTCTAAACGAAAGGGAAGAAAAAAGTGGAGATGATAAACGCTAATATGAAGTAATTTCTTAGACCAACTAAAACCTGTCGTTGAAGTAGAATATGAGATGCGTAGCTTTACTTGCTAGACAGTGCGTCTCGTGATCGTCCATTATGCACACTGCTTGCGGGATGGAGTTTATAATTTGCGCGAGTATGTAGTATTAATTCCTATTGCCTAAACTAAAGCCATTTAGATAGCAAGAAACGTACATTTAACGATAACTAATTTGACATTTAATTAGCTGTTCCCCTTATCGCACCCATTAGCCGGATCTAAGTAGCTACAGCAGCGTGCTGAAGGCTTCTGTAGACAATAGTGGAATAACCGTTAGCATAATAATAATATTTATGAAGGACACTAGAATACGCAAACTAATGGAAACCGAGGAAGGGTGTCTCCGAGAATTTTATATAATATAATTACGAAAGCCGCATGTATATATAATGTTCTTTTTATATCTTATAGTTTATTTATATAAAAAATACCACAACACAACCCATATGTAAATAAATAAATATTCTGATATTAATTTCTTTATGATTGATGTGTTATTATTTTATTGTAACACGATTAGCGTTAGTTGCGTTATTTGCTCGACGCCCTCAGATGATAAAGCGTATTCTGTTGACATTACAACGTGCCAGACAGACCCCCACCTCACATAGGCATGTATGGATGTATTGACTGTTACATATCATGCAAGGCTTTACATCTTTAACGATATCATATCTATGTATCATAATATGTCAGCATATTTTTTTTATTTCAGATGATGCAATTATGGAGAAATGTATTCTATAAACCGTCTCGTCTCCAGATTTATATCATATTCATTAGAGCGTCCATACTATTGTGTGATTTTACTTAGGTAAATCAAATAAACAGGTATGAAATAGCACATCTCTCCTCCGACCATCAATATACATCTCTTTAATCTTTTCCCCGTCGGCGTGTGCATAATTAAAATTGACAATCATTAGGTAGACCTGACAGCATAAGTACGCAATGTTTGACTAATATTTTCTTTTTATGAGTTTTAGTTGGTTGTGTGTGATGGAATCCGATGGGATTAATCGATCGAGATGGTTAGTTGGTGGCGTCAGGGCGGTTTGTCGAACTAATACGTTGCAACCAATACTGATATTACGAAAGAAAACCTGTGTATTATTGTTTTAAAAAGATTAACGCTAGCCGATTTATCGATATGTGTTCTTGGTGCTTGTAATAGCAGTTATATAATTGATTACTATAATGGTAACATACGTTTATAATGGTACTATTTATTTATTTATTTATTTATTTTATTTTATTTATCTATTTCAACTATGTTTTAAGTGAGCAACGGTTTCAGATACGAAGGGCCTAAACAGGAGCTTGAAAACAATTTAATGTACGTACAATAGCAATACAAATCATCAACATAAAATTAATAAATATAACAGAAATGTATATCCAAGTGTAAAAATAAATAAACAGGGGTGTTTTTTCCCCCATATTGGGCCCAGTTTGGGACAAATTGTTATTGATTATTTGTGAAATAAACGGCCATAGAAACCCACTACTGCGTTTGTCGTTTCTATGTCTGGTTCCTTCCTTGCCCCAACCGAGTTCAACAAGCTTAAGTTTAATATAATAATAATAATAATAATAATAATTTTAATAATAATAATAATAATAATAATAATAATAATAGGGTAATAAATAATAAATATGATTATAATTAATAAAGGTTATGCACAGTACCGGAAGATGATGAGGATAAAAATCGGTTTGATATTGATAAAATAACACATAATTATAAGGATATCCCTGTATTGAAGAAAGATAATAAGTAAATTCCATATTGTTGAAAGGTCACGTCCCCGGCAGGAA
>NW_022696370.1:0-965 GCF_011630105.1 Anneissia japonica
ATAACTCCATGAGCAGACGGTCTTTAAAGGAGTTTTCAGTTTAGAGCCCTCAATAAATCTTTAAAACTCGAGGGCAGTAACATGGTGTTTAGAAAATTATGTATTCTGTGAGATCATACTTTAAATTTTTAAAAACATTTTTCCAAGGAGACGAAGTCTTTCATAGTAGAATAAAATAATATAAGTCATTTTCTCTAGATAACCAGAACATAATTTTCTAAAACTCGTGACCCTGCTTACGATGATGCGCAGGCAAAATTACAGGCTACGCTCACGTCCATGTATTGATCATGTGCATTAGTGGTGTAGGTTTTATTGAACGGCTAGACTATGGACTATATTATTACGGTATCATTTAAGCAGGTTGAAAATCACATCGGTCTGGTGCTGACACCAATACAAATGTTTATAGATTAGTTTATGTTAAAAACAGATTTGCTGTAATAAGTCCAATTAACATTTCACCTGTCCTTTAGTTTTCATTAATTTTTTTTTTTTGCACACCGACTTCACCAAACATATACTTACGACCAGGGATACGGAGGGCTGAATTTACCAATATGATGAAACATTTTGAGTCCGCGTTGGCTCCAGATATTTGCCGACAGGAGGTGCGTGTTTGTAACATAGACCTAGAATTTCGGTCGGAGTCGCGGAATAAAAAATCCCTGGTAGGGCTCATAGTGAGCATTTTCGTATGGCTTAACATACTGCAACATTTTAATTTTTGGACCACAATATAGGGATTGGCAATCAAAATTACGTAAAATTGATAGACAAATTAAAATTTTTAGTTCGACGTCTTGGTGTCCGGGGTTCCTGTCCGACAAGGAAGGGGGTGGGGTAGTCAACTACCCTCCCTGCACCGACGGCAGGTAATAAAACTAATTGTTTTTTTTCCTATTTTTTCTAACGTCGGTGTCATATCTCTAATTTTGGATATTTTTGATACAAATTGTATTTTT
>NW_022696371.1:0-748 GCF_011630105.1 Anneissia japonica
GTTTTGAATCGTGTAAAATACAGTACAATATCACATTAAAATAGTTCATTTAACTTTTAATAAGAGGTTAAATAATTAACACAACTTAACATATAGGAATATATGTATTGAACAAGTTGCCATCCTACATCCTATTTTTAAAAATCCCGCTTGGATTAATCATGGGTTTAAGGAGCTGGTGATTGCATTAGCACAGATCCGTGTCCTTGTACTCGATATGTCAATATGGAGGTCATCAGATTACCAGTTATGCTAAGTTGTCATTCACAATTATAAACATTTTCGCATGTGTACAAACAGTGCTCTTTCTCGGTAAACCGTCCCTCCCCTCTGAAAGTGTACATTTAAATAAAAAATGATTTTGCAAATCAATTCTCCGTGCTTTTGGAAGTCAACTAAATTACTGTACTTAATTACATAAAATGTATTGACCTCTAAACTATGAGCATAAGTAAAATCAGTGAGTGATATTTGGATTTTATGATTTTGAACATTTGTAAATCAGGATTAAATTTTGTTGAATTACACATTCTATAGGATCTATGTATAGCCCTACATCGATTCCAATGCGTTCCAAAAGCGTTTAATATCACTTTAGGCGATTGAAAGAGCATGTAAGATTATCAAGCTTAAATCATTTTTAATTTTAAGGTATAAAGTATTTAATATAGTTGATTTCATTATAATATGAACTCATATATTATAATGTCATATTCGCTGCTTCCTGACTCTAATACTTGTATTTATA
>NW_022696372.1:0-936 GCF_011630105.1 Anneissia japonica
GACAATTTCGCGAAGTCGATGAAGGTTCGCCATGACACAGCTGCTTAATAAGGTTGCCTAGCGCGCGCTACATGTCGACTGAAATCTAAAGGGTTTTCATTTGTAGTCAACAGGTATAGTTGACTACGTTGACAGGCATGACTAGTCGACGTGAACCAGGTCCACGTCCACACAATCTAAAAGTCCCTTGAGCCGCCGGTCATTTCTATGGAACGCCAAGCGCGTCTCTCAGTGAATGTAGTGCGTTAATTGCGGCGTATTTCAATTAAATTATTCGTTCTTGGTACTGTTGTTTGGGATGTATTTCAGTTTATTTACTAAATTATTTCAATTTATTTAATACTCGGTTTTTGCACTGATTTATTAAATATTTTTGGGATGTATTTCAATTTATTTACTTGTTCTTTCTATCGTTTTAATTTAAATTTTGTGAGTATTTGCTCAGTCAGTTTGCCAGATAGTAGAAGAAAAAACTCATACATTCTTATCATTTATTATATATAAGTGTAACAAATAGTACAAAAATAAAAATATATAAATTACAAAACCATAGTAAATACTGTATAATAACATAGGCCTAACACATTTAAATTTATTGTTTATAGTCATCTGTCTAATTCAGTCGGCTTGCCAGATAGTAAAAAAAAAAAAACTCCATACATTCTTATCATTTATTATATACAGTATAATGATATATAATAAATATGATTTAATTAAATAATTTAACAAAATAGTACAAATAACGAATAAGTTAATTGAAATACGCCGCAAACCAAACGTAAAAAATAATCAAGTTATTACATTTTTAATACGATTTTGCATGAATAATAAATAATAAATTTAAATGTGTTAGGCCTATGTTATTATACAGTATGGTTTTGTAATTTATATACTTTTTATTTTTGTACTATTTGTTAAATTATATATAATAAATAA
>NW_022696374.1:0-605 GCF_011630105.1 Anneissia japonica
TAAGTTTCGGGAACATAAGACAACGTAAACAAACTGACATTCCAAATCGTAAAATATTGTTATTAAGATATCTTTACCAATATTTTTTTTTTATTGGAGTTTTGCTGTCCAGAAAAAAAAAAAAAAAAAAAATCTCTGTGTACTGGTACACACATAGGCCTATTTACTGCAGTAAAACACATTTCTCGCCATCTAAGAACCAACATTTTCCCGGGGAGGACCCCTGACCCCCGTTTGATTTGGGGTTCATCGATTTTTATAAAAAAGAATATGTATTCATCGACTCAATTTTTGTTATGTACTGTACAGACACACATAGTACTAGGGCTACTAGTATTTACAGTAACAAGTATGAGAAGTTTACCTGACCGTTTTCAAGCTGAGGAAAAGCTTAACATTTAAAGAACTTAAAAGTCATTAAAAGACACCTCAGAAGTCGGGAAAGCTCATTTTCTGCTATCTAGTGATCAAATTTTTCCCGGGGAGGGGCCCCGGATTCCCCTTCCTCTTTGGGGTTATCCATTAATGGAAAAATGATTACGTAAGCAACTCAATTTTTTTAAATGTACGTATACACACATAAATAGGCCTATTTACTGTAATAA
>NW_022696375.1:0-958 GCF_011630105.1 Anneissia japonica
TTATAATACAATTAGGCCTATATCTTTAAAATATATTTTTATCTTTAAAATCTTTAGTTGCACAAAACAATTAATTGATTTGTAAAGCACAATTGGGCATGTTTGCATAGCACAGGACTCCTTGGACAAGTTTTCGCTTTAATTGGAGGATTCAATTTTTATTTTTAATTATAATTTAAGCTATCTTTGACTGATACTTCATGTAGCTTTCTGGAAATTTAGTTATATAATTTAAGAGCAAAGTGCAACATTGCGTTTTTTATAAATCATTGCTGCTTGAAAATCCTTCCTTTTTTTTTTATTATCATCGTAATTAAGCCGATTTAAGTACTACCTTAAGGTGTTCGGCTGAAGAAGTACCGACATTTAGGCCTGTCTAGGCCTAGTAGTAGTAGGTGGATATATATTACCGTGAAGTGGGGCGGGCGTACATGCCTTATAATTTACTACGTGGATAGCGAGATTTTTCGATCGCCATAGCATTAACCATCTATAATAACTGCTTAAACTTCCTACCCTATCACGTTGTTTTGTTTTGGTGACAACATGGCCGGTGTAAGTCACGTGATTGAAACCGAGTTGGCCAAACTCTCTCTATCTAAACGGCTCTCTGGCCATTACCAAAGAGAAAAAGTAATCAGTTTTGGAAGAGGGCGTCCTATCTGTTTCCATGGATCTGAGATGGTTCCTGTTCTGCTGGTCACAGGATTGATACCCTAAAGGTAAAGTCGCGCGGTGTACGGTATGGTCAGAGCGGTCAAGGGTCAAAAGTTTCCTATTTAGCAAGAGGGCGCCATTCATGCCTTATTACAGAATTTGCACGCGTAAATCGCGGAGAACGCTATCTTGTGTTTATAAGATCTTTGGTACAGAGCCATAGATAGAAGAGTTGCGACCATAGAGCTATTAAACAACTAGAGTGCTGACAAGATGGCGCAGCAATGCAGAGTTATGTATG
>NW_022696376.1:0-1127 GCF_011630105.1 Anneissia japonica
CACATTATGCTGTTATGTATCAGTAAAGCCCTCTTGGATCAGGGTGTGATAGAGGGAAGACCTGATGAGTAGGGCTAACGAAGGGGCCCCGAAGAGTCGATGGCCCTGCGAACCGCCGCACGATAGCGTTACGCCACTACTGAGCATGGGTGCTCTTCTTGCTGGGTATTACATTCCGTAATTTTTGGGAATTATATACTACTATACATAGACGTAGATCCCGGGGGTGGATGGGGGATATAAATCCCCCCAATATTTGACAAGGGAGGATGGTCCATTGTATCATCCCCCCAATATTTTGACTATGTATGGGATAAAATGGAGCTTTACACACTTCAAAAGACTGTCACAGAAATAATTTGCACTGTTTTATGCGCTTACAAAGATGAAAATTAGCATAATGTATTAATGTTGATAACAAAATTATTTTATCTGGTACCAATCTAAGCTCTTCTTTCCTTAGATGTTAGATGTGCTTACAAAGAGAGCCACATTTCACACTCAAGGGTGTGTACGACATCAGTAATGTTATGTCAATTCCAAGAATGTTTAAGGTTATATCGGTTGATGCGGAATTTATTGATTAGGCCTATAATAGCAAATTGCATCAATTTATTTTGCAAAAACAAGGTTTCCAGCTTCAGAGGGGGACACATCCCCTGTTCTCACAAGGGCACACATTGGCGCTAACACCAGGCGCGTAACAGGGGCTTGGGTCAGAGTGGGTATTTATTTTCCCGGTTAGTACCATACCCACCCCACCCCACTCCCCATATAGAAAACAATACGACATAGGGCTTATCTTATTTATAATATAGGCCACACACGTGTGTTTAAAACTAAATATAAGCATTTTCATCATGGTTTTATTTATTACAAACATATTCTTTCACCATCAATATACATTGAGGCCCTTCTTTTAGTAGGTTAAAACGATCTATCTTAAAGTTGTCTTTCTTGAGTTTAGGACTATTATGTGTTTAAATAACTTAAAAGGATAAACCTATTAAATAACTTAAAAATGCGTGCAAAGCGCACAAAATATTTTTGTGTTTTTAATTCTAATTTCGTCGGAATTGATGAAAACTCTTTAAAATGTGCAATTTATAGAGGAAATTGGCCTACCG
>NW_022696377.1:0-1304 GCF_011630105.1 Anneissia japonica
TAAATATTCTACTCTCGCTGTATTATGTATGACTTGAGAAAGACCTATGGTCGAAAACGTTCGTGAGCATCCATTTTCAAATAAATTGAGGCAAATCAACCACCTCGTCTGTGTTTTTATTAAACACACCTTCTTGGTAGCAGGTGACCCCCGCGTCTTCGCTGTGAGCGCAATTCGCTACGCGCCATCCAGGAAATATGCAGTCTGCTATATTACTCTCGGTCCCAAGACAGTCAATGTCATCAAGGAAGATGTCACCTGATCCCATTCCAAAATAGGCCCTATTTAAAAAGTACAGTACAGTAATAGTAAACAAGAATACATAAACATTAGTAATGACATTATTTTATTATTAAAACATTAATAGGCCTAATATAATAATTACATTATTAAATAACTTGACAATATTATGATAATATTAATAATAATAATAATAATAATAATAACGATAATAAATTTTACAATAATTTTAAAATCATCAACAATAATATTTAAAACAAAATTCAAATTATTTTATTAATAAAACATTAATAGGTCTAATATAATAATTACATTAATAAATAATTTGACAGTATTAATGATGATAATTAATCATAATAAATTTTACAATAATTTTAAAAACAATAATATTTAATAACAAAGAATTCAAATCGATCCAAAGCCATATTAAATAATATTGATATCAACAAGAATATTTAATATAACCGATAATAATAGAAAAAATATAGAGACTTTGTATTCTAATGATATTCAGAATTATCTAATGTTTAAGTAATAGTTTAGTTAGTAAGGTATCTCACAAAACTATAGGCCTACGTTCATCATTTGATATTGTTTACAATAAATGCTTACTAATGCCTGCATTATTACAATATTTTGTCATAAAAGATAATACATGATACTAAATGTAGAGATGATTGATACAAAGCCCTTCGAACTTACGAACTGTGAGTTTCAGTTGCACTCTTGTATCCAATCATCTTACAAATAACATTAGCATCTTCCCTATCCCATTCGTCGTCACATACGGTACCCCATACCCCTTTATACTTTATCTCCACTCGACCCATGAATGCTGTTGGACCATCGACCAATCGTACTTCTGGCACTGCAACAAAACATCAGCAAATTTGTAATACATTTCATTTCAAACACAAAATGGGGAGATTTTGGCAAACCAAAGTGAACTGAATCACCCTCAGTGTTGGTTGTTAATGTTACATTATACACACCGAGAAAAATATAAATAGGAGGGAAAAAGAGTAAAGTGACATGAACAATCTGCGGCCCGTGTCCAGGAGAGG
>NW_022696378.1:0-953 GCF_011630105.1 Anneissia japonica
AATTTTATGAATCTGCACTCAGATTTAATGTATCATCTTTAGATTTCAAGTTACGATTGCCTAAAGTAGGGTCCAGAATGAGCGATTAAGTTTTTTTGCAATTTTGGGGGTCACCCCGAATGAAAACTAGGGGTAACATGGGCTCCATTCTACTTGAATATAATCTATGGTCACAGGACTACATCCAGAAGTAATAACAATCCCATTAAAGCTTTAAATCAGAAAATACAGAGTCCCAAAATGGGCCCCAGCCAGAAAAATCCTTTAAATGGCTCGACGTTCGTGACCCCGGATGACCCCGCGATCAGTTGAAATAATTTTTGAAACTCTAACCTGTCAAAGATAGGTATCATAGTAATATGTACACAAAATTTCAGCTTTGCTACTCGACTCCTTCAAGGTGCCTTGTCTGTTTGAAATGGAGCCATTTTTCATAAAATTTGACTTCAAGCAATGTGTATAAAGGGAAAAGGATACATTACATTAATGTCTTTTACTATTTAACTTGTAATCAGTCAATAAAAGCCAATTTCTATGGAATACACAAATGGCAAACTTTGAAAAACTTGCGATTAGTTACATTTGCATTCAGTTAGATTCTGTACATTTACATGGATGTCAAGGGTTCGCATCAAATGGTGGCCTGTATGGTTCTTGAGCAAAATTTATTGCGAAGTTAAGAACTCATGACATCGTAATATTATTAAGACCAACTTACTACAAGAAAGTTTTTAAACCATTGATTCTTTGCTGATGATACTCCTAATTTTGAGTCCCAGTTCCTTTACTTAATAAATTCTGGAAGTTTAGTTTTAATCATCTCAAAATCTTCATTTGTAAGTTTGTAGTGGCGACCACCATGACCCAATAGCTGTGGAGCCGAAACAGTGCATATTATGTCTTGCAATGGTATCCAGCATTCATTGTATGTGTTTTGTTGCCAAGATAGAGTG
>NW_022696379.1:0-531 GCF_011630105.1 Anneissia japonica
GATACAAACTACATCCGGCTCCCTGATCTATATGCCAAATAGTCTTGTTGTCAATGGTAAGAAAACGAATGGTAATCATGCGGTATGATGTATCAAAAGTTTTTACAATCTGGCACATAGGTTTAATTACATTATTTTTAAAAAAAATTTTTAAACATAGAAATGGATGATGGAATACATGAAGGAAGTGAATATGAATCAGAAAGAGAAGGTACAAATTTGCCGCCGTACGAAGACAGTGAATCTCAACCAGGAGATGAAGGTTCAAATCTACCACAGTCTAGTGATAACCCAAATAGAGAATCAGAAAGAGAAGGTACACATTTCCCGCCGTACGAAGACAGTGAATCCGAAGACGAAGGTTCAAATTTACCACAGTCTAGTGATAATACAAATGGAGATTCAACGGCAACGAATAGCATTTTTACTATTACCTTTCGGATATTAAATTTAAATGGAGAGCAATTAATGCCCACTGAAGGATTGAATGATCCCAATTCAGAAATATTTCTGGAATATTCAGGAATACTC
>NW_022696380.1:0-949 GCF_011630105.1 Anneissia japonica
ACACAATAATGTAGGCCTATACTTAAAACGGGATGATTTTTACCTAAAAATTGGTCAGTTGGATCATGGAGGTATTTTAGTAAGATTGACCTTCTAGGCTACACTCATCCGGTCCATCCGAATAATCCCAGGTACTGTATAAGAACAGGCTTCGGTCATGTTCGATCGCCATAACCGCACTACGTCTGTTTAGAGTCTACTATTTCATTTCGGATAGCTAGGGGTACAAATGTATGAGGCGCCAAATGTAAATTTATTATTTAACACAATTATTTAAATACATTATATATAATTCTATTTCTATTAATTATAATATATATAATTCATTATTTAACATATAAATGAATAGATCACCCATTATTTATATATAATGCATTTACGTCTAAAAGATTATATATGTAAATAATTGCATTAACATTTCATTATTTATATATAATTAGTTTACTGATTACATTATATATAAATAATAAAAGGCTAACCAAACATTATTTATATATGATTACTGGCTTCATTATATATAAATAAGGAAGGGGTAACACATAATTATATATAAATAATGAAAAATAACTTACAATTATTTATATATGTTAAGTTCGCTAATTACATTATATATATATAAAATGAAAAGGTAAAAAATCATTATATATAAATGAAAAGCAACTTACAATTATTTATATATAATAAGTTCACTGATTTCATTATATATAAATAACGAATTGACTTCAAACTCATTATTTATAAATAACTGCTTTTACAATTCATTATATATAAATAATAGCTGTCGCAAAACCATTATATGTATATAATGCTTGAACTTGGACTTACAATTAGGGCCTATTATTTACCTATCGAAATGGCAAAGCAAGGGATACAGCAGATTATTGAATCCAATGGCGCCAATAATAATAACAATAATAATAATAATAATAATAATAATCTTGAAAAAAAA
>NW_022696381.1:0-1070 GCF_011630105.1 Anneissia japonica
GTTAATCGAGGTCAATTAACATAAACCTATATTGTGTGTATGCTTGTCTATGTCGATTAATCTCTGTATGGGCATGCGCGTTTCGAACCACGGTTTGGCATATTGACTATAATTTGCGTAAACCGGTAGGACTAGGCCAATCGCTTACTATGTTAATATTAACTATTATGTAATACAGTATTACTTATATTGCAATTTATATAATCGACAGATCGTTTGAAGGCGCCTTTAAATAATAATGAAGTGGCAAAATTTGCACTCAAAAGCACGAGAAAATATTTACAGAATCGTTAGTGCAAACGAATTTACATGCTTTGTAACTGTTAATTTTTATTCTACTGTTATTTTTAAAGTTTAGGTTTTAACGATTTAAGTACGGTAATTGTTTTTACAAAATGATTTGAAAGAACAAAATGTAAGAGTCTACAAAGAACCGTACATGAGAGCAAATGTATTCATTCTGGATTCAATTGAATATTTCTGAAAATTTTCTTTTCGTTTGTTAATTATTTTGTAATTAAAGTTTTACTTTTACATGTCATGTCGGTAAGTAGAAATTAAAAAATTACTTACGAAAAAATTGACAACTGGATTAACCAAAAGAAATATATAAAAAATAAACGGTATTACTCAATTATTTAACAACGAAGACATTTGCTTGTTTTATTTTTTTATGAACGGCTAATAATTTACCGTAATTTATACAATTAGCAATTCCATCATTACACATTGTCTCGAATTTTATTTGCTCAAGACAGACAGTATCTCTATCTTTATAGCGGTTTAATTAGTTGATATACCTACATAAAATTTGTAGTGTAGTTCTTATTACAGTATCACATGCACACCAAATTTAATACTGTACCGTAGTTAACGATATAGCCAGATCGTCATCAGCTATAGCGCCCTCTGGAGTATAGAATTCACCATTTAGTTAAAGTTAAAGCCCCATTCCCGGCAAAATTTCAATTTTTAAGAAAAATCTAATTTTTGTATAATGTTATAAAGATTTATAAATATAATACGGAATTGCTAGTTTAACTGAATTTAGACATTCCTAAGAATGAAAA
>NW_022696381.1:1081-1820 GCF_011630105.1 Anneissia japonica
TTTTTGTGTTCCACACAAAAAATAAATGCGGATGAATTTTTCATGTTGATTTTGCGATAGGTCGTGAGAAGAAATATCGTAGGCGCCGAAAACATTAGCCTATCCAACGCTGCTAGGCCTAGCCTTACCTCTACTTAGGTTCTGTTTTATCACACATCCAGTGGATGCGATCTACAACCTCTGAATTTGCCTAGTAACGATGAATTCGTCGAGAAAATGGTAATATTTTATGAGAAATAGTCTGTATTTCTCATTTTTTTTATTCTTTTGCGTAAAACTAAAACTGTCTCTTATAAAATTCATGCCAATATTTTTCCATGATTTATAATAATTGGAGTAATGCAAATGCATATTTTCTAAAAAAAGTCATTTTTAGTGAAATTTTGCCGGGAATGGGGCTTTAATTCATAGAGAAAATAGAATATTTTTGTTCCTCCATAATGTAATTATATAACATATTTTCTTTGACATTGTTGATATTTCGAAAGTTGTTACTGTATAATTCAATTCTATTTTTCCAGGAGTTCAGGTCACCTTTAACATTAAATAAAGGAATGTTATTGGTACTGTCAGATAGAATGTTTTATTTTCTGTTTGATTTTGTTTGGGTCTCGAATTTTACTATTTTATTCAACTTATAAGGCAAGAATAGAACAGGTGAACAAGCACCTCTACAGAGCCGTCTTACCACCGGAGAAAAATGAATAAATAAATAATCAAATAAATGTAAAAAAGATAA
>NW_022696381.1:1867-2120 GCF_011630105.1 Anneissia japonica
AAAAAAAAAAAAAAAAAAAAAAAAAAAAAAAAAAATCAGCAACAGCCAGAACAGTGACAAAATGAGATCCAAGTGCAAAAATTATCAGGAAAAAATGAGATTTCAATTTAGAGTTGTAAACTACTGTATTTTTATCTTCATCGGTTTGTCAATAGTATGTATTTTATGTAATACAGTAATTCTTTAGTTTGCCAAGAAAAATTGCGTTTTCTGTTTTATGTTAGCAGCAACAACTCCCTTGTTGCATTAAAAG
>NW_022696382.1:0-798 GCF_011630105.1 Anneissia japonica
GGGGGGAGATATATCCCCTCCATCCCCCCGGGATCTACGCCTATGGTTTGTGTAGACATTTATGCAAATACGCATGCGTCAAAGAAAAAGTTTTCCGACATTTTGTTTTACCTCGCGATGCGAAGTTCGATGTGAAGTTTCTGCAGAGTTCAGTCAGGGCTCACACTCACCGATCTTGCAAGTCGGCATGGATGAAACTATTTTGGTTTTACGGCAAAAAAAAAAAAAATCAACTGCTGTGGCATAGGTATTTTGAAGAAGGCCTAAAATAAAACAAAAAGGTTTTAATACTTGCTGAAATACATCGTTTTTTCATTTAGATCTCCATTTTCACTAACTCCATGCGACGTTTTTTTTCTGTTGTATGAGTAGTCATATGAAGGTACTATATCCCCGACAGTTGGCTATGCAGCAATGTACCTTTTGAATGCAAATTGAAGACAAGTGAAGATATAAAGGCAGCCGACTGTCGGGTACATAACGACTATCTAACTTTCCACAAAAACATGAGGCCTAAGCTAGGCCTAGTTCAGTACAGTAGTTACTGCGATGGGAGGGTGATAGATCGTTCAGTCAGTGATATCGTGTTATCTAATACATTTTAACTAGAAATTGCAAATTGCAAGTGCTGCGAAGTACAACTGCATATAAATGTTCTTCGAACAAAATTATTTATGCGAGTCAAGTAAAAATAATGAATAATAAAAATATAACAAATAATATGAGACACGATCCATTGTCTATATTAGAACACTTCTCATTGGGTAACAAAGTCGTAATTTTTCATTTTTGTCAAAA
>NW_022696383.1:0-548 GCF_011630105.1 Anneissia japonica
AACTCTAACTCTAACCCTAACTCTATCCCTAACACTAACCCTAACCCTAACCTAACAAAAAAAAATTTGCATTTTTGACTCAACTTTTTAACATTGTCACTTTTTGCACAAAAGTGCTTATCTCGCCGAGTTGAGCACTTAGTGCAAATTTTTGACTTTCCTCCATATTTCGAGTACTTTTCCGAAAAACTTTAAACTTTCAATGGAATAGTGTTTGTTTCAGCCTTTCTCACTTTGCCTAACCCTAACCCTAACCCTAACCCCAACCCTAAACCTAACCCTAACCCTAACCCTAACCCTAACTCTAACCCTAACCCTAACTCTAACCCTAACACTAACCCTAACCCTAACCCTAACCTATCAAAAAAAAAATTACATTTTTTTCTCAACTTTTTAACATTGTCACTTTTTGCACAAAAGTGCTTATCTCGCCGAGTTGAGCACTTAGTGGAAATTTTTGACTTTCCGCCATATTTCGAGTATTTTTCCGAAAAACTTCAAACTTTCAATGGAATAGTGTTTGTTTCAGCCTATCTCACTTTGCCTAA
>NW_022696384.1:0-603 GCF_011630105.1 Anneissia japonica
CTTGGTCATGGTCCTGCATTTATATAGTGCATACTACACAATATCTCTATAGGCCTTTATATCCAAGAATTAACGAAAGCAAACAGACTAAAAACAAAAACAAAACAGATTAGAATTGTGAGAAAAAAATGTGATTTTAGACAGGATTTAGAAAGACAAGAGGTAGAAAACACCTTACAAATTTAGAGAATTTGTTCCACAACTTTGATGCAGCGACAGAGAAGGATTTATCATCATAGGTTTTCAACCGACCAGAAGGAAAATCTACAATGATTCAACCACATCATATGGATTTACGTATTCGCCTGCATATATAGTTGATCGCAATTTTAGGAGGTCATTAATGTACTGTGGAAAAGAACAATTAAGAGACTTACACACGAAAAATAAAAGTGTACATATATATACCGGTATAATGTATATAAAATGTATATATAATATAATATATATATATATATATATATATATATACTTACTAATGTGTATTTATGCTTATCCTCCCATTTTTGCTACTACTAAGCTTATTAGATTAGATTAGATTATCCAACTTATATTTCTCTCCCTTTCTGAATACTCTCAATGAATTTACTTCTAATCGACCCT
>NW_022696385.1:0-3072 GCF_011630105.1 Anneissia japonica
TTTAACCATATTAATTTAGGAAATTTCTAGATATGGGCCTACCTAGTAGAATCCTCTCCTTTATAGTAGTCTGCTGCCCTCTCATAGTATTCGATAGCCTTTTCTAAATCAATTGAGTTTCCTTCGTAAATTTCTGCCACTGTTATCAGATGTTTTGCTGCGATTGTAAACCGACCCATGTCTGTGAATATTTCTATGGCTTGCTGCAAACATCTCACGGCCTCTGTAAACAATTGTATTTAAAAGAATTTATATCAACTCTTCGGGTTTGTGATTAAATTAATTATATTTTATAGTTATTTCCTCCGCAGAAACTTACAAAAAATGAAGAAGGCAGAGAAGAAACCAAGTTTCTATAAATATTCATAAATGTTCTCTCTACAGTAGCATCTACATGTGAATATATTACAACCATAAAATGACTAATTTGCATATACAGTATGCTAATTTAAACGAATGTTAGCAAACTATTAAATCCATAAGGTCAACAGAGTATTACATTAAGCAATATTGAATATATAAGAAGCACTGTACATGATATGGAAATTGCTGTTACATTTGTGGCAAATAAGGCTATGTATATAAGAGAAAAAAAAAATTTAAACCTATTATATGCATCACTGATTTCATGTGTTTATTTAAGGCTGATGATGCAATTACCTTCCTTACCAAATATGAATAAATTAAGGGTTGTAATAGTGTACAAGCATATTCATTAGCTGTAACCAAAAACTTACTGATAAAACAATAAAGTACCATGATTGGTTGAACACATCATAAGCCAAATATTAAACAAAATACGGTACCATATTGATGTGGAAGATCATGATAAGAAACTTAAATAAAATGAGGCTTGCCACTCTAAAACCAGAGTACTATCGCTAAATCAGAGAAACCAAGATGGAAGAATCCACATTAAAAAGATCAGTTTAAATGAGCTTTCTTAAACATATCTAAATATATTCTGCTTTGGATGGTGATACCCATTGGCAATGACATCCGGAAGACAACTGATAATACAGTATTAACAATTGGTAAAAACATGCGAATATTGTAAAATCTGCGGGAGATGGTTTACTTTGGGAGGATTTGTATACCTTAGTAGATAGAAGCTGTAATACATTTACTCATACCATTGGCAATAGTAAGTCGATTCCATTAAATGACCTATCATTTTAAAGCTTATAAAATGGCCAATATGAGTATCTCAAAAAGTCAATTTTCTTGTTTGGGTCACTGATACCTGTTTTGGCAAGGCAAGCGAAACATTGTTCATATTATGGAAATGAATATCATTTCTTAATAAATCTGTCAACAGAAATGGACAGAATTACACATGTGGATTCATGAATATCTTCTGGAGAATAAAAAAACTTAGACATTCCAATGGTACATAAGCATATTATAAGTATTTCTCAACCAACAATATAAGACAGGAAAATTAAATGCATTTCACTTTCACTATAGAAGCTTGCTGTAAATATAATTTACACAGAAGCAAAGGTGGCTGATAGGCTCACACTGTGTAAAGTAGCCTTACAGACTAGAGCTGGCATAGGCGACTGTAGGCCTACTCGCTGTAGAGACTTTGTAGGCCTATAAAACATAGCTAGTATCAAGGGGAAATCTACAATACTATATAAACTGAAATTTTGTCCACAATACCACAATATATAAATTGGCATTTAAACTGAAACACATTACAAATACAGACAAGGAAAAATTTAAAGACAGGAAATATTATAGGTTAATATTGATAATAATTTTCTTTAAAATTAGGCCTATATAATATATTTTTGTAAAATTTACAAAATAATTTAATATGATTTAATATTTGTTAAATTATTTTTCACAATTTCAATTTACTATAAACCCACAAAATTTATAGCAAGTTCTTAATTAGCTTAATTCTTCCCTGAAAACTAGGTTAGTTTCAGACACCAAGCTAGCAGAAAGTGTAAAAACTATTTTCAATTAATTATGTATAACTGTATTTTCAGTTTATTATATTTAGCAGCTGAGTTATCTTTGAATCTTAGCTCTTTGGATCCGATGTAAATAGGTGTGTAGATAATTATTTTTTTATGATCATTTTTATGATGTTCTAGGAGCAGCATATCCACTAAATGACAGGTGGTGCATTAAAACTCCCTGCTTCCCAGCATTGCACATAATTTTGATGACGTTATTAAATTTGTGATTTTGATTACCAAAATGAATAAAATGAAGATAAATAAAACAAATTCAAAAAGAAATAACTATAGTACAATATTATTTGGCAGTAATTTTTCATGAATATAATGTACAAAAATTATATATTTTCTCTACTTCAACCCCTCTATAGAAAAATATATAATGAAATATATAGAATCATAATGGCTTGCACCATTTTCTTTGGAGTTTTTTAATTTATTAATTAAAAAAAATAAATACTCCCTTATTTTCTTAGGCAGGCCTTCATAAAAGAATGATTAATTTCAAAAGAATATAGCATATTTTGTCCCTTGACTCAGCATGCAGTGCTACTGGTTCTGTGAAGATGTGAATGTCCCTGACTCATAATCCATATCACTGCCGAACAGACTCACATAAACACAACACACACATTACATGCAATAACCATACCAACAATTTACTGAAAAGAAAAAGCTGCAAATATTGGTCCCACATGTGATAATTTAAGTTAAGCTTTTTATATTTTGCTATGATATAGTGCTACTATCATTTTTTGATTTGCATATCATCTGATCACCAGAACAGGGAGCTTTTGATTTTCATGTTGATACGAGGGATTTACTCATTCGTGACCAGCATACGTCCTCTGCAAAAAACACAGATTTGGTCAAATTGCACCATAGAATTCATGCGACATTCTCGCATGTATAGTTGACTTTTTAGTGACATCATTGGGTTCTACTTTCTACAAGCATGCACAGTTGAAACTACAAGATGACATACTACATGGTTATCATATAAATGAGACAGTGTGGGACAGACACTAAAATAAGTGCAATATTTAGCATTTTAGTTGAGGCAAGGTGCAGAACAATTTCCCTCTCTGAAAGGAGTGTG
>NW_022696386.1:0-780 GCF_011630105.1 Anneissia japonica
AAAGTTACATTAGTTAGGTGACAAACCGATGTTAATACAAACCTATGAAAACTAATTTATACTTTTTATTATATCGTCATTGCGGACTTATAAAATCCGCATATGCCTTAAAACTAAAAGAAAATGCATACTTTTGGAGTCCGTACTGAGCCCAAAAAATCCGCAATGAAAATATAACTAGAAAGTTTATTAAACTTTCTAGATTCGCCTCTGAACGTTATGGTTGCAGTACTTAAAACAATAAACCAATGCCCGCTATCAGAATCATCTTATTCGTGATTCTCATATACGCCTACAGTTAAACTCCAGAGTAACTTCGAAGAACTTCTCTGCAACACCAATTGAAATTGGAGGTGCCCTTGAACTCGAATGATCACATCAAGCATTTATATGGCGCTCTACATAAAGAAAACAGCAGTGCTTATACAATTCAAGTAGGCAATAATAACTTAATTAAACTATTAAATTTATTTTGTTTTATTCAATTCTCAAACAACAGAGATAGAAACCTCCACTTGCATAAACCTGTCTTCACAAAGATTAAACGAGGATACTTCATAAAAAAAATAGGGGCCTATCTTCATAAAAAAATAGGGGCCTATAGGCCTATATTTCATCCGAACATTTTAAATTATTAAATGTAAATGCTAATCTTTTTAATAAACTCTCTTACGTCAACTCGATCAGCCAAAGGAGGAACATAGATTAAGTGTTCAGTGCAAGTACAAGGGTACGACGATTAGAATAAAATATAGAATTTAAGCTTTTGTAAACAACATA
>NW_022696387.1:0-1483 GCF_011630105.1 Anneissia japonica
CTAAATGTTAACCAAATATTTGATAAATTTCAAGGTGAATGATAAAGGCAACTCATTTTGTGTTAATAGGAAGTTTATGTTGTATGACAAATTATATTTTGTTTCTAATTTACAAGCAAAAGTATATGACCTTTCAGAGATAGAAACTGATTTATTATAATGTTCGTTGCATTTGAAAATGTATTCCAAAAATCTGTCCTCTACCGTTATACGATGTGACGGTTTGGATTTCATTGCAAGTGAAATTAAATAGTGACTGTTGTAGTAATATTAGAAATGTGTATCCGATTCTCATCGCATGCCTCCAGTTATCAATCCCACTGTAAATGTGAAGGGCGCCAGATTACAAATAATATGTCGCCCTCTATAGTGTAAAGACTCGTCATTTCACTAGCCTCTCAGTTGTCTTATTTGCTCCCTTGATGATCGATGTAGCATTATTATCTATTCAGTATAATGTTTCAAAATCGTTGATGAGTGTTGACATAAATGAATATGTAATGTTTAATGTACATCAGAATCAATGAAGTAAAAGCAGTCATGATTTAATAAAAATGATAAATCCAATTAAAAAATGTTGTTTTTCATTTATTTTTATTTAAGTATAAGTGCAGTATATCGCCATCCTTATTTTTGCCCTGTGAAATTATCCAGTGTTTTTATTTTTCATTACCCAACCATTTTTTACTTTGATGATAATGATGATGATAATAATAATTATAATACAGTAATAATAATAATAATAATACAGTAATAATAATAATGTAGTTGGAAGGGTCTCAAAGTGCTTGAAGCTTGGACAAGTTCGTACAGTAACTTGCTTCTCCCCTAAGAGTCTGAGCTACCTGGTAAGTTGGTACCAGCTACTCTTGTTTGTCCACAACAGACTGTATGAACCAGTACACCCGGGTAACCTAAAAACTCATTTTTTAAATAACTCGGTCATTTTGAAGTAACATACACATTAACAAGTTGAACATGGTGTATTTAAAAAATGTTTTTAGCCACAATTTTACAGAGAAAAATGATAGAAAGACTTCCAGTCACTGTAAGTCAAAAGTTTTATGAATTCCAACATTTTAGTAATACATTCTAAGAAAAAACGTAAGTATTTTGTGTGCGTGAATTTTCCTCTTGTAATGTCGACGATTAAGGGTAAAGTCATACACGATGACCCTTTGAATACGTGGTCAAGAAAAAGAAATTCCTTATGCAGTACCAGAACAACATGGTTCAAAAACGAAGACCTAGTCATCAGGCCGTTAATCTAACGCTTGGTTTCTATACAATCTCTCACCCTATCGGCGACGCAATGCATTGGCGACAGCCGCCGACAAAGACGTCGGGAGGGTTGCACTAGCAGCCCAGACGCAATCGAGAAGGCACCCCGATTCGTCTGCAACGCAATCGGCAAAGTTGAACCAGGTTCAACCTTCCCGAACAGGGGTGGCTCCAGTAGGGGGAGAACGTGCCCCCCCCCCCC
>NW_022696388.1:0-1613 GCF_011630105.1 Anneissia japonica
CCGGTTAGGTACGGCGATCGAGAGACGACGTTCGACGTTCGGGACGTCAGCGCCTTGTTCTACAAGGTGCTGCTCACCAACCACACGGAATACGCTCATCCTGAATCATACCGAAGAGCGCTGAGGGCGCGCGCAAGGAAACCCCCTGGAGGACCACGGAACGACACAGGATACTGGTGCTGCCCCTGCCGCGCCCTGCGCCGGACGTGCGGTTTCGCGAGATCGCCATGAGATCCGTTGACTTCACGACGGAAGCGAGAGAGAGGCTGCTTCCTTTGCAACCCGGCGAATCGGGTGCGTTTTATTTCGGCGAACCGGTCGTCAGAGATAAGAAAGGGGAGGAGACGGTACTCAGGGCAGGCGACGTCCTGACTTCGGCGGCCTATCGCAAGTTGTACTCCGATCTAGGGTGGAAGAACGCGCTCGAATTCCGGAAGTTCATGAACGCCGTGTACAGGTTCGCTCGATGTCCCGTCGTCAGAAACGATCTGGCAGATGGCGAGGTCGATTTTCACTTCCAGGCTCCCCTTCCTTAGGGGGAAAAAAGGTAGGATTCCTATCTTCAGTATGAACGTCATCGGTCACCGACGCGGCTGGCCACCTATGATGAAAGAATCGACGTTATGTTCGCTGATCTCGTCCTGCATCGCTACCTCGCTCGTGGTGGACGTTCTTCTTCAGGCGAACGTGCATCCCATAGTCGATTGGTACGCGATATTCCTGCCCGCCTTTCTGTACGCGACGTTCGTCAAAGTCGGAGCGCAATCAAGTCTGGTATCGGCGTGCCGGCTGAGTCTCTGCGCGTCCGCCAACATTTCGTTTTTCACAAACCTGAAATTTCTGATCGGACCGTGCGGGGCATCGTATCTGGATCCGTTGCGGGAATGCGGTGCCGAAGGAACGGATCGCACCTGTCAACGAGCCGTGTCGGACGCTCTCAAATGGGATGCCGACCATCGTCGATGTCCGGTCGTGGAACTAGGAGGGACTGCCGGATCCATCTACTACTTCGTGCAGTTTGCGCTCGTGTACATGCCGACCGGAATAGCACCGGCGATGCTGCACATAACCAATTCGTCCGATGGCTTTCGTAGCGGCAGCGGTTGGGGGTGGTATAGAAACGCGGGCATTCCGATCGTCGTGGCGACCCTGCTTGTGGACGTGTTCGCAGGAGCGATCGTCTACCCTCTGTCTTCGGAATACGTAGTGCACGCGTTCGTGTTCGCCGCCGCGATCTCCAGGTACGCATCGCTCTCCGACGTGTGGGAGGCGGCGTCTCTGGCAAGCGTAGCGATCGCCACCGTCGACCTCGTCAGAAACGTGCTCGTCTACAAACTCGGCCCGTGCGCCTTCGACGGTCGGGACTTGATGGAGTGCGATACGTCCTTGGGCGACTGCTACGAAAACCCTCTGGACCTCAGCGCCAACAGCATCGACGCCGCCGACTGTCCGATCAACAAGGTCGGACGACACTGGGCGATCGTTCTCACCGCCTCGCAGGCCATCAGGTTCTGCGTCGTGGTCGTTCTCCAGAGTTTCCTGCTTTCTCGGAAAGGGGTCAGGTTGTTGCGATCCGGCGACAAACGAGGCGAGAAGGACGAAGCCAACGACGA
>NW_022696389.1:0-1176 GCF_011630105.1 Anneissia japonica
GGCGTCTGCGTCGTCCTCCTCCAATACCGACATCATGCTATTCTCTACGTAAGCCGGTAGCAGCCGTTACCTTCTCTCGGCGAACACACCTTGAAGTAGAGACGGTTCATGCCATCCAGGCACGCGATCAGCGTCGGTACGTCGTTCGATCTTCTGTTCTTTTTCTCCTCCGGCTTCTGCGCCATCAACCCGACCGATTCCAGTAGCGGTCTTCTGCCACCGCTGAAAAAATCAATAAGAGGTTCTGCATTTCCTCTTAACTGCAACACGGGTATCGGCTGCACCATCGACGGTATCTAGATGTGTTCAGCACTCTGTACATCTCTTCGAGATCTACCTCGTTTGGTTCCTCCATCTCGTCTGAAAAGAAAGACAAAAGAACGGCGGTGTTATTAGCGTCGTCATTCGGAGAGAAAAAGGGAAAAAAATTACTACTTTCCTCCCCACCACGACCACCACGCATTATGAGCAGTGTGAAGCAGCCGGTCGTGAACGGATCGATAAGGGCGTACGAAGTCGATCCCTGTTATCTCGCCTCTAATTTCGGAGATAACAACGACGTACGCGGTAAACTGTATCCTCCCTCGAGCAATTAACTCATACTGGCGGGACAGGTGTTGCTCGGAAAATGCAACTCGGCCACCTCCCGGGTCGGATTCGTGCCCGGTCCCAGCGGCATGGACACGCCGTTGCGAGAAGACGTGGACGACGTCGAAAGACGTCAGTTGATGGAAGAGAGCGACATGCAAGGGTACAGAGTGATAGGCGTCGCCGATACCGAGCTAACAATTTGCTATTTCTTCAACACGGGATCGCAATCGATTCTCGACGGCCAGATGATCTGCATTCGTTTGCCGAATCAAAACGAGTGCGACGAACAGATGCGTCGTTACCGAACGCTCAAGTGGGTTACGTACGGATGCTACCCGCCTTCCACTTCCGGCAACGTCGATCGTCTGTGTAGGTATCTGGCGTTGACCAAGGGAGCCGCGATGAGCGTAAACCAGACTAAATACGAGCTCGCAAGACGTTCGCTGGTCGATATCTGTGCGATGACGCATCAACTGTTCGAAAACCGACTACTGCCGGATGTCGAAGGTTGGACGGAGACTGGTTACCTGGGCGAAAATCCACCCGAAGCATTCTGTTCCGATTTGGGATCGCTGCCGCTTCGAG
>NW_022696389.1:1232-1422 GCF_011630105.1 Anneissia japonica
GTCCAAACACGGGCGGCTGGTTCTCGGCTTCGCGGCAGGAGACACAAGACCGTGGCAGGGAGGCCGCGTCATACTGCAAACAAACCATTAGCATGGGATTGAGTTTGGAAAAAAATCGAAGAAACAAAAAAAAACCAAACAAAACAAATGGACGTCAGGCACACGATCGCCCCGTTCCTCGGCCATCCGC
>NW_022696390.1:0-582 GCF_011630105.1 Anneissia japonica
CACCAAGGAGGTTATGTATTCACCGATGTCACTGTCTGGGTGTCTATTCCAGTTTGTTTTTACATCTAGTATCTTTGTTGAGAATTGATAATAAAATACATGACGACTTGGTAACAAAAGTTTGGCACAAGTTTTTTTTAGATCCAGCTGTAGGGGGCGTCCCATTTTTCATATTCCCACCATGCATTTCGGTGGAACGTGGAACACTTTTTTTTGTGTGGAGAACTCTATCTTGTATTTCTAGTATCTTTGCAAGCAGTATAACTGGTCAAAGATCAGGGGGATGATTAATCCGCGCATGGGTATTAGTTAGCAAAACTCTCCTAAGAACGAGAATCAGTCTGCTCAAAGGTACAAAGGTACATTCTGTTTCGATACAACAGTCATGAAGACTTTACATTTTGCAAGCTTTTTCAGTTTTCTGTATTTGGTTTGCGCAGAGGAGTTTTTCTATCCAGACTCCTTTCATGACACTGAGAGAGATGCTATATACTACGATTCCTTTCCTGAAGACTTTATCTGGGGTTCGGCGACGTCTGCTTATCAAATAGAAGGGGGATGGGACGCTGATGGCAAGGGTCC
>NW_022696391.1:0-3288 GCF_011630105.1 Anneissia japonica
CCAATAAAAGGCCCACCCCCACTTTATGTCCAATTTTGTGTACCAACCTTTTCTCGGGCGAAAGCCCAGGGTATGACTTTTACAAGGATTCTCAGAAAAAAAAAACATTGCCATTTGAATAAGAGGAGGATTAACTGGGACTTGTATGTCTTTGGCACTTCCAGATAGGCAGAAATATCTCTCTCGCATTTGCATGCAATTTTCTTTTTCCCCTATTTTTATATATAAAAATGTAGGGGAACCTGGGCTCTGATAACTTACTTGTGGTTCTCCAATGAACAATCAAAGGTTTATTTTATTATTTGAGGTTTTTTCTTAATATTTTGGGTGGCACTATATAGGACCAAGTAGTCATTCGTAAGCAGCACATTTAATTAATATTTTATAAGTTTATAAGTCCTATAGATGTATTTTAAAGTAATTTCATTGTCTTAATTTCCATTGTAGTTTGCCTAGTCATAACACCATGACATTTTATTGAACTTAACATATATTTATTTATTTCATTTACCAGTATTTGTTCTTCATACTGGGTTTTCTCTTCAGTAAAATGTTACTGTTCTCCCAGAGGGCCTGTACCCATAACACATTAATTCACATGAATAAATAAAATATCAAAAAACAGTAAAATAGAACGATGACAAAAAAAGAATTACCGAACCCCCACCACTCCCAATTTGAGTATATTGCTGACTTTAGGCAAAATAAACTTTCCTGCAGAACAGGATCTGGTTGTGGAAAAATATTTTAGTACACTGTCAACTGAATTGAAAGTACTTTGGAGAGAAGGGACTCTAGCAGTTGTTAAGATATCCTGGTGATGCCATAATGTGGTACCTTCAGGACCCACAACCATACAAGAAATAATATCCATATTTGTTGTGGAGTTTCATTTCAGTTTTTTCTTTACTCACTGTATATTAAAAATGTTTTGTTTTTTAAATTTGTTTAGCAAGAGAGATGGGAACAGTGACAAAAGACTTGAGACTTGGTTTTGCGTCATTTGTTGACAAGACAGTCGTTCCATATGTTATATCATATGCACTGGAGTAAGTTGTAAACTAAAGTATTTTGTGTATGTATCATTCATCACCTTGTTATAAATTTATGTTTTTGTTATTAAATGATTACTGTTTTACTTTATATTCTATCAAGGAAAACAACTATAAGTATTGTATTATGTACATGTTCCCTTGGAAAACGTACGATGTTGGCCATATGCATTGTATCATTTTATTTAGATATAACTTTTATTTTCTCCAAAATTATCCCCAGTATTGAAGACAAATTAGTAACCAGGTAAAGTATAATGTTGCATATATTATTGTATACCATATGCCTGTAGTGTCTTACTTATGAAGAATAATCATCAGTATTGCATTAGTGATGAATTACTATAGAGGAAGGCATGTTCTACCTATCATCTTCCTATTTGTAATTTCAAATTTGCTCATATTAAAGAAAATATTTTTCAAAATAAAGATTCTACGCAGTGGTATATATAGGGGGTTCCCCTCCCATCAAAATCCTCCCCCACTGGAGATGTTCAAAGCAAATTATTCCCATAAATAAGAATCACTTAATTGATATCACCTTATTTTACGAGCTAGCATTCCCTCACTTAATCAATGCCCTAGTACTTCACTTTCACACCCCCATCAGCCCTCAAATTTCAGGACTCTTAGATATGCCACTGGTGTCTTTACTGTTGGCACTGGAATCTATCTTTCTTTGATTCAATGCCACTGGTGTCTTACTGTTGGCCTTGGAATCTATCTTTCTTTGATTTCAATGCCACTGGTGTCTTTACTGTTGGCCGTGGAATCTATGTTTCTTTGATTTCAATGCCACTGGTGTCTTACTGTTAGCCTTGGAATCTATCTTTCTTGGAATTCAATGTCACTGGTGTCTAACTGTTGGCCTTGGAACTATCTTTCTTTGAATTCAATGCCACTGGTGTCTTTACTGTTGGCCCTGGAATCTATCTTTTTTTTATTTCAATGCCACTGGTCTCTTTACTGTTGGGCCTGAAATCTATCTTTCTTAGATTTCAATGCTATTGTGTCAAGACTTTTTTCCCAAAAACTATTTTTCTTTGATTTCAATTCATCTTCCAAGACAGACAGATGTGAACCATGTAGAAATGGGGTTTTTTTCAATAAATTTAATGTACAATTATTTTATTATCAATGCAAATTTGTAGCATACACCAATACTTAGATACTGAAAAACTTAATGTGGACCCAGGAAATAATACCACAAGTAAGTAGTGTATTAATTTTGGATCATCAAAAAATTCTAAATGTCACGACTACCCTATGACATTTAGAATTTTTTGATGATCCAAAATTAATACACTACTTACTTGTGATATTATTTCCTGGGTCCACATAAAGTTTTTCAGTATCTACTGTAAGTATTGGTGTATGCTACAAATTTGCATTGATAATAATTTTGAGAGAGCAGCTTAGCTCATTCGGCTAATCTGGTGGTAGCCACTGTGTGTGCGCTGAACCGTAGAGATCTCTAGTCCCCCAGTTTAATTCCCATCGCTGCCTCTCTTTGTGTTTCAGCTAGAGGGCAGAAATACAAGTTACAATAGCGCACCGTCTTTGGGATGAGACGTTTAAGCCGTTGGTCCCGTGTGCATTTATGGCCCATGCGCACGTTGAAGGGCATAGTGCACTCTTCGGAAAAGAGTCGGGGATTGTCTCCCGGTGTACTGTCCAATAACCACCAGAAGGACCCCACTGGAAATAAGTCTTCTTCTAGACTTTTGTGGGCTATCCTTGGTGTTTACACCAAATAAATCCAATCAATCAATTATAGGTATATAAAAAGGCATACCTCCATGATGTAATTACCAATGGTGCCAAATAACATACTATCTTGCAAAGGTAGCAGGAAATTTCGGCCCAAAACCAACTTAACCCAAACCAACCTCGGACCAAAACCAACTTGGCCCAGACAACAACTCGGACCAAAACCAACTCAGCCCTGACGATAAAATCTGATAATAGTATGTTATGAAATTGAATTGAAATGTATATGGAATTCCACGCCGATCATAAAATTTTGATAGATTAGATATTCTTTATTAACCTTATTTTATATTGAGTTTTTAATGCATTGTTTCTTTTACATAAATTAATTGAGTCATATTTTTAATTGTATAGTACTCTCTTTTTATATTTTTCTGTATTGCTTTTATGACTGTTGTACGTGGCGGCCCCATGATCATCGTAATACATCTGTTTTTTTTTGGGTCATCTGCGGTAAATAAAGTTT
>NW_022696392.1:0-225 GCF_011630105.1 Anneissia japonica
AAGAGGATTGCAATTAGATTTAATAAATTACATTTAATATACAAAAAAATTTATAGGCCTATAATATAAAAATAATATATAAAACATTATAATATAGGGCTTAAATAAATAAATAAAATATAAAATATATAGGCCTATTGCCAGTTGGAATATTTTCTGTTAATTTCAATAAACAATTTTTCAAATTGTATTTCATTCTTAATTTTAATTCATGTTTATATTATA
>NW_022696392.1:240-619 GCF_011630105.1 Anneissia japonica
CCCGAATTTTAACATTTAAATCATGTTTTCTGTATAACTGTATATCTGGAGATAAGATTTTTCTGTCAGTTCAAAACATAATATAATAAGATGAAATGAAATAAACAAAGTACAATATAGGCCAAATTGATATTTTGAGAACGAAAAACTAAAATTGATAACAAGAAAGTTAGCAAATCGAGATTTGTAGGCCCTTATACTGTACTACAGGACTAGACTATTGTTTAAATCCAACGGTGAAAATTGTCCTCGAATCTCGCCAGGTAATTTTAATGAGGAAACCAGACAGGAAGTGAGAAATGTTAACATATCGTAGTCGCAAAGAAAAATTCAACTTGACGTAACATGCATGTGACGACGTTAGAAGAGGCTTTGCCGT